>NC_046663.1:124580862-124581112 GCF_010883055.1 Belonocnema kinseyi
ATCAGCCTTGGAGGAGATTATGTTGAGAAATAAGAAAAAAAAATTCTTAAAAACGTTGTTTTTCTTGGTCAGGCCGGAAACTTATCAATCCACCCTCGTATATATTTATAGGGTGTTATTTATCAAGTGTACCCACTCAAAAAGTCAAAGTTGTTCGATCTGCTTAGGTAAAGTTAGGTTCGATCTACTTAGGTAGTGTTTTGCAATAGAATAGTAGTTAATGGGTAAAAATTTTGTCATTCGGATAAGG
>NC_046663.1:124581122-124593478 GCF_010883055.1 Belonocnema kinseyi
CGTCTATTTCGGAGATTTTTAACTCTTCTAATAGGAATGAAAAAAAATGTTGTCTAGCAGAGTTGCGATAGGGGTTTTCTCGCCTTTTCAAAATTTTAATTGATGAACATAAGAGCTGCATATTCTGGTACGCTCATGACGTTGGTTCTCGTAGCCCCACCCGTAGTACGACGTGGTATATCTATATTGTATAGCTTTTCGTAAAAGTAATAATACTATATTCTCGTGTAAATGAGCTTTTACCACATAACATTTTTTGATAAATAACAAATATTTAAATCAGACGCCTGCTTAAAAAATCAATAAATATTTTTTTTCGGAAGTCTCTTGTTCTGCATTTGTTTCTCGTTAGGCGCCTTGCTGGCTTCGCGAGAACTGAGACTAAGTGATCGAGAGTCTACTGGGAAACTTGACGTTGCCAGATGCGAGCTTCTTCGTGAACGCGCGAAAGCGGCGAGGCTTGCAGATCAGGATTGCTGGCAGAAATCATTTCGAGTTCATCACTAGCGAGCACCTACTTGTAACACAGATGCGATATTCGATATCTGGACCGTTCTCAAGATCCATAGGCTGCATCATAACGAGTAGGAGAAGAGTATCTTTATTTGGCGCGCTCATATAGCAGAATATAAATTTCATTAGATAGCGCCGCGTCACACGCTATATAGTTAAATACATCACATTATTTGTGGGCTCAACTTCAACTTTACTTATTAATTTTTATATTACATATGATCATCTTTGATGATTCATCTATAGTTAAAAATTCTTTCTTTTTTCTTTGTAAATTATGTTTTTAAGTGATTCATAAATGTAGCCAGTTCAAATTTCATCACTTCTGTTCCAAATGTAATTACTTTTCATTTAAGACTGAACAGAAATATATTTTTTCACGAATAATTCTATGCTAGATGAGCATGAAAAAGATTCACAATTAAAAACCAGACTTCAAAACTACGTCACTTTTCGGCTGATTGCAAACAAGAAATAATAATTGAAGAAAAGATATATAAAAATGTCTACCAAATTCTTTTAAATTTATAGTTTTTTTTGTTTAAAATTAAACTATTTAGTTAATAATAAATTTTGTTACTGGAAACTTAATTATTTAAGTTCAAAATACAGTGATTCAATAAAAAATAAACTATTTTTTTGAAAAATATTTTTTTAAATTTGAAATTCAATTATTTGGTTTAAAATTTAAGAGAAAGAGATTTGAGCACACATTTTGAGCGACCAAAAAGAAAGATCGAGTTCGTTAGCCACTCATTTTTTCAATATTGAAAAAGTTAGAGCTTTACAAATTTTCGATACCACCTTTTCCCAAGATTTAAAAATTCTATTATTTACAGCTATTTATAGTACACAAAAATACGACAAATGTATCCCATTGACTTTCCTTTATTGAAGAAAATGATCAAACTTTTAGCATTTTTAAAATCCAAAGAATCAAACGAAACTAGATATTTAAAGCCAATTAAAGCGTACTATGGGGAAAAGTGAAGAGAATAAAAACGTTACTTTTTTGTATATTTTGTTTTATTCGTAAAAACCAAATCCAATTTCTCAACAACAACAAAAACTTGTCTGCATTATGCTCAACAGATTTATAATGAATGTAATACATTTTTATGTAACGCTGCCTGGGACTGCTTTTTAGCATATTCCAAAATCAGGTACAACTTGTATTTATCGTGATTACTTTAATATTCGTTTCTTATTTTGCATTAAATTATATTCTTAGTTGCGCTAAAACATGTTACATTCGAATAAATTTATATCATTGCAATTCATAATATGCATGGAAATTAAAACATACTAATTCTTAATGCCTTGTTTTTATATATTTTTTTATTTCTAATCTTGTTTTTACGATTAAAGAAAAACTCCGCTACCTATCAAAAAAATAAAAATATTCGTAAAAAATTTGTAAATCCTTGTTCGTTGAATAAATGTTGTCTCATTTATTCTCGTTGCTTGTATCGTTTGCACGCAATTTAATTATTTGATTCACAAGTTTTATAGTGCGAAGCCTCGTAAATAGGGAATACGCCTGGACAAAGGATGTAGTCTTATAGTTGTTTACATTGGATGTGTTCAAACGGGGTCATTAACATCTAGGTCTCTTCGAAGTTCTTCTGCAGCATCCAATTTGAATTGTATGTTGTGTCCCGCGATGATATTGCTGCAGTCAATTTCATGCGTCGGTCTGCAGTATTTTGCCAAGTTACGTAGCTTTGCCTGCCATTCTGTGAGCGACTCATGAAGTTTATCTACATGCAGAAAGGTCCTAAATGTTCGTAGAATATGCCAGTGCTTGTCTGGAATTAAAGATTCTTGTACAAGTCCTCCGCAGTGGCGTGGATGATAGAAGGGACGCAGAAGAAAGACATCAATGTCAGGAGATGAGGTAAAAATACATTTCTATCTTTAATTCTTTAAAATTGTCGAAGGCAGTGCACGTATCTGAACAATGAGTGATTCATTCATTAATCACAGTGTCAAATGCACAATCGACAGACAATTACGATGTTTCTAATTGTAATTGACCAAAGGCTTGTCGACTTGTCCAACGAATCTCACGCATATATATCAAGGAGTCAAGTGCTATCTAATAATGGCTAGGGGCAATGAATTAGAAATACTACTCGTGAATCTCGCATCATCGTCGTTCTCAAGGATCACATTATAATTTTCCGTAAAGCCCACTATGGAGTAAGTTCCTAAAGCCCGTTTATCAAAATTATTTTTGCGGACATCTTTGAAAACAATTACTCTATCACCAATAGTGGCATTCAAAGGCCTTGCTGTTTTATCATAAATCAGTTTTGAACGTTCTTTAGCCTTGATCATATTCCTTGCGGCAATCCTTTGAATTTCATTTAGTCAAATGATCAAATCCCGAAGATGAAAACCGTATGTTTCTAATTTATCAAATATAATCAAATGCCTCTGCGTAGTGTTTTCTGTAATCTGTTGTTTAATGTAATCGGTGAGTAAGATGTGACAACACTCAAGGGACCCGTTAGTCTGGCGCCGGCATCTCGAGGTGGTTAATTGCTTAACCTCGAATGTCTTTTCCAGTTTCCGCATAAGTTTGCTTATGAAGCTTCGTCTTCGATCCGTAAGGATACAACGAAGAGCCCCGTACTGGGAAAATAGGTGTTGTGCGACAGCATGAGCAACTGTTGTAATTTATAAGTCTGGTATGGGCACAGCAATGCATAACTTTGAATGAAAAGTTATCTTGCATGGTGAGCATGTGCCGATTACTACTGGGGGTGGTCAACAACTTCCCCACCGTGTCTAGGGAAACCTTATCGAACACTCCCAATAGAGTATCGGTTATCACCATAGGTTCGCGAGTGCGCGCCCGTGCCAATTTGTTCTCTAGACAGCTTTTACAGTTTCTAATATAATCGTGTATGTCATTTCGTAAATTTGGCCAGGTGTATCTTACGCATATCCGTCGGTATGTTTTTGTTACGCCTTTATGTCCCCCAATTATATTATCGTGATTTGTGGATATAATTTGAAGACGACTCTCCACTGGAGGAACCTGTAATTTTCCATGACATACTGTTCTAACAAGTGGACCACCTCGGAATATGTTCTAGTGTTTTTTTAAATGCAATAATCCCGATTGGACTTCTTCCCAGTTAGTATCATCGAAATCATTCTCTTTGACAACAATTGAATATACACATCCATTGGTTTCCCAAGTAGGTATCCATTTAGTATAACTATCAATGAGGAATTTGGAATCTGTAAACATCGTCATTTTACTTATCCCATTTTCAACGGCTTTCGTAGCTGCAGCTGTCGCAGGCTGTATTTTAACAGGGTTATTAGTTTGCCTCCCTTGAGTTGTTTTATTCTAGTTGCTATAGAGACTTGGTCAAAATCAGGCTTCTTGTAATACGCAGGAGGCTAGTATGGTTTGTCAAAATCATCAGTGGTGGATATTCCATGTAATCTCTTCTTTTGGCCCGTAACCCTTGCATTCCTTTCGCAGAAGGATTTTCCTTTTGACTTATGGATTTTGTTCTTGAACTTGTTGATGCCTGTAATAATTGTGAGGCTTGAAATCGAGGTAACGGTCTATCTCTTTTTGAATCGCTCGACTCATTTGGTTTCGATTAAAGTCGCAGCGCGCTATGTATAGTTAAAACAGAATGTGATTCTTGGGTCAACTTGTTATCTTCGTTGTTTTTGGTAAATGAAATAGCGGGTTGCTCTGAAGCATCGGTGCCTGGATGTTCATTCTCATTTTGAATCTCGTGAGGATTATGTTTTGTTAATTCTACGGGGTTTCCGGACAGGGCTTCTACTCCACGATTTAATTTTTCCTTTTTATATTCGAATATAAATTGATAATAATCTTCAAGCCTATATCTCCAGTGAATGAGTTGCGGTCCAGGTTTATCTGCGTAGGTACTCCAGTGGACCGGTCCATATTGCCCGTTTCCTGTGTGAGCACAGCTCCTACTACATAGTACGACGCATCCGTAGTTAGGTTAAAAGTTTTGGAAAAATACCGATATTTTTAAATAGGTTCATGACATAAAGCATTACGTAATTTAAAAAAGCTTGCTTCCTGTTCTGGTCCCCAAATGAATTTTGACTCCTTTTATAGTATTTAATAGATCGGCCAACTTTTTTTTATCTGTAAATAAATAATTCAATTAATTTCGTTCATTATGAACGTAATTTTCTTATTTTATAAACAAATTATATAAACAAATGCATAGTTTGTTCATTTATGTGCAGAAAGTAATCGTTTTTCTTTCTTATCGCCTTCAGTTTGTATTAGTGGTAATTATTAGTGATACAAACATGTCACGCGAAATTATTTGTTTATTTTATAAACAAATTTTATAAACAAATGCAAATTTTGTCCATTTATAGACAGAAATTGTTCGTTTTTGTTACTGAGCGTCTTTACAATATAGAAGTGGTCCGGTAATTCACAGATAAAAGCATTAAGAGCGCAGTCCGTGAATGGCTTTATCATGGTAGCCGTCGTATCACGTGATTCTGTATATTTTTCTTGCAAGGAAGGCTTTGCTCCACTAAGAAGCCCCAGGGTTCTATCAAAATAATTACTGACTCTCTCAGACTGCTTCATACGCAAATTTACAATGGCATCAAAGTACCATTGGTACTTCTTAGTAGGCTCAAAACGTTTCTTTAAATAAGTAACCAGATCTTGTAACGCTCTAAATTCTTTGTCGCGAACACTTTTGCGCGCGGTACCCTTTAATTTACTAAGAACGATTTTTATAAACGATGGTTTCGTTGATTCGGTAACATATACTGTCCCATTCGCGACGTACTGTAAAAATTCTTTTAGTACGGGTGTGCTACCGTCGAAGGAGGGAATATAAAATGTACTTTGTTGAGCGGCCATTCCCTCAAGGGCCGTGGCCATTGCAGCTCTTACATCCATTACGGGTGCTGTTTGATTTGGATGGGTCTGAATGTCAGGAGATACTCCTAAGATCGATTGTTGCTTCTCGGGTAGTTCTTGACTTTCATTCTTTGAATTATCTTCTACTGCATCATCCGGCATATCGGAAATTTTTCAAACAATTTGGTTTGAATAGTTTTTGAAGAAAATTTTAATCATCTACTGTGTTAATTTAAAAAATCAAGTATGCAGCTCAAAAGCGTTCACAATTAAACACAATCAGATTCGGGCTGAGGCCGAATTAAAAATTCAATTAAGAATTGAATTCAATCCAGCTAAGAATATTATTTGTTTTTAGTATAGGGTAATTACTATCACCTTCTATCTTTAACTTGCTCTCTTTGGATCTATTTTATGGCAATCGGATCCATCGACCAAATGAAAAAGGGTTGTATAAATTCATTAAAGGTGGATTCACCGCCCTGTAATGTAGGTTACCGAGAAGATATGAGTTGGCTTCATTGTTTTTTTTCTTGAGTAGTTTCGAACAAGGCATTATCTATTTTCATCATTCAATGGAAATATAATAATTTTAAAGTCACATACCTTGAACCACACCTATAATTGTTGAAACTATTTACATTTCCAATAACGTCAGACATATTCAAAAAGCCTTTTCTCAATCAAACGTGTCACCCAGGTTCTCTATCTCTCTCACACCGTATGATTCACAATCACTCATCAGATCATTGATCAAGCAATTCTAATTTTGTAAATCACAAGAAAAAGGAAATAATTAATGTCTATTCAATTTAATAATCTATCCAAAAGGAAAAACGCTAGACTCTAAATATAATCTTGATTAAAAGAAGGATATGAAGTAGATAACTGATTGAACGATGCTCCGATGTGTATCGTTCAACGATTCGCTGTATAGTGACTGAACTTCCGCCAGGCCTATGATGTCATTATGAATATTCTACATCTAAAAAAAGCGGGGGATAACCAAAATTCAGAGAATTCTCCGGAAGGAAGAACTACATTTTTAAGTTCATGAAGAAGGGTTTTAGTAGCCAAGAACTTTTCGGCAGCCGCTCACGGCTGCATTTCTTTCCAGCGTTTTCGAGATTTTCTACCTCGGTCGAGGTGACGGACGCTTTTGGTGGGTCTAACGACATATTAGCGATTTGTTTTTTCTATTCTTTTATTTATAGGTTTATCAATTCACTTAGAATTATTATGGTTACTACTCCTGGCCTATCCTTAAAAGTTTGTTCCATAGATACAAGTATTTAACTTAGTTAAAAGCCTTTTTAAAATCTATATAAGTCACAAAAATTCGTCGCTTTGGGGTAGAAAAATGAATCTGAATTAAAGAATTTAGCGTAAAAATATGGTCTATACAACTTCTTACATGCTTAAAACCAGCCTGATTTGCTACGGGAATGATTACCTCGGTGACCCACGCAGTCAACCTTGACAACAGGATCTGAAAGAAGATCTTAGTAATACTGTTAACGAGGGAAATCTCTGGTAATCGTAAAGACATCGTCAGATCATACGATGTACTTAGGATATCGTAAAGACACCTTAACGACATGGACATAGGATGTCGTAAAGTTATCGTAAAGATGTCGGAACGGTATCTTGATGACGTCACAAAATTTTTTGCCCCCTAGGAGATCTCGTTAAAGAGAATTGGGAAACCTTTTCTAGTCCGGCGCTTTATTACATTTACAATACACTACATGCTAAGGGGCGCCTCAATCGAAAAAAAGAGAGAAAAATAAAAAAGAAGGTCTTGCCGTACATGCAATGCTTACATTTTTTTGTCAAAGAAGATAGCAACCTAAATCTATTAAACGCTGTCCAAAAATCCTTGGAATTATTTAAAGCCGCTAGTGAATTAATCAATAAAGATTTGTGTTGCCTCTTTTTAACCCACTCGACCTTTTAAAGGTATTTAAAGGTTGTCGAAGGTTACGACGCGTGACTCTACAATCTTTGTCATGTATTTCGGCGTTGAAGTACGCAGGGTTCTCAGAAATTGATTTTTTATGTATATAGTCACTTTTGCTGTTTTCATTCCAAATTATTTTATTATACAATAAAACAAGCCTGTAATTACACGTGTGTCCATATGTATAAAATATGAAATATCAACGCGAACCGGAAGATGGTCGGATGTCGCAGGCAATTGAAATACTTGAAAATTAGTAATCAGGTCTATTGAGCCAATGTCATACACAACAAGATCGTTAATACATATACAATAAAAGTATAATTCAATAAAAGTATAATTGCCTGGAAAATCTTTAGGAAATCTTTCATTAAATTTTATTTGTTCACCACTCAAACCTTTTTAACAAAAACCTCGCCCCTTGCTTTGACCTCAGAGTCAGGGATGCAAAAAGGGAATTCTAACTTCGTTAAAGTTACCCATGTTTCGCACATTTCAATGCTTTTAAATGCGTACCAATCGCATTTTGTTCGAAATGCCATTGTACGCAATTTACTGTATAAAACTCGTATCGTTTTAATCATTTTGACTGCACAATTTCAGCAATATAATACCATTCAATGCTACTCAACGAGCCGCCAAATTGTATGCCATACAATGCCATTCATGAAATTAGTATCGACCCGTATCAATGTCATTTAATCCTGTCGACAAAATATTGAATACAATCAATGCCTGCCAATGCGATTTAATTATTTTTTAATCAAAAGTGCAACAGGTACGCATTAAAAAGCAGTTCAGTTTGTTTAATGCCAATCTCTGCTAAGCTAAATTTTCACCTGTTTACTAACCTAGATTCCAACTAAATTTCCAACCTGCATTTCTAAACAATCAACCAAAATATCCAGTCAAACCTGAAAACAAAAGGTCACCAATGAGCGATACGCGCGCCATCTGTTGGTCATTCTAAGGACTTATTGAACTACCCTCGTATTTTAAGAGAGAATGTCCAATCTAATACCGAAACGCATGACACACATTGTTACGTGAATAAGGAATTACTGGAGAAAATCCATAATTCCAAATATTCCATTTTTAAACACGTTTCGCGAAAATTAATAGTTGCAAACAGAAAAACGGACAATCTAATTGTACAAGTTTTGATTCCAACTATAATTGGGAATAAAGCGGGATACTTAAAATTAAATTACTGTTTGCATTTCCGTAACTCGACCTTCAGTTTCCGACACCTTAAGAGTGTACCAAAGGCCAATCTAATATATTGTTTCTTTCAAAAGATATCGTGCTCACAGACAGACATACATAAATACATTCAGACAGAGACATTCGTAAAAATCTCTTTTTCGAGTTCAGAGGGTCTTAAGCGTAGACAAATGACAAAAACTGGGCAAAGGGTGGGGGGGGGGGTCAAATTTTACACAAATTACAAATATAATACCTACTTTGATGAGAATGTGAAAAAGATATTATTCTTACAGATGAAAACACAGATGTTCGAATCAGTATAAGTAGGCACAACAAAGTGGGGCCTAAGAATTCGGAAAAAAGAACACATGAGAGATGTTCACCGACAGCCATGAATAAACATGCAAGGTATTAAGATCACAGGCTTAACTTTGACGAAACTAGATTTCTTGAACAACCAATAAATTAGACGCAAAAAAAGAATGTTTACTTGAAACAACTCACAAAGCAAGCAATCCAAAAGCAGTAAACCACGGAACTGGCACTGAAAATCTTTCTGTATTTTACCATGCATTACTAACTAAACTTCATCGTTAGTTGTCCACTCAGTCCCAATAATTTAATTAATTAACTCACAATGACCAAACTGGACATTGGGAGGATTCTTAGGTCCGGGCTACCATCAGCCCTCTAACGAGAAATAGTAGAGGGGGTCGTTCAACTTACCTATAGAAATATTCAAAAGCTGCGTTAAATCGAAAGATAATAATCTACTACAAAAGCTGACAAAATAAAAATTCATGAAACACGACAATTTATACACGACATGAGGTTCCCGATAGCTATACAAAATTCCATAGCGTACATTTATACGGTGATTGCAAATAATTTTACATGAGGCCAACATGATGCCCTGAAAAAGAAATGTCTACGAACTCAAAAGCATTTCCCTATAGCTACAAAATTCGGGAGCGAAACTTTAAACAATAATTAAAGCATCTAAACATGAGGCCAGCATTAGGGACGGCACCTCTTTCAGTAGGTAATGGGATTTTGGCGAGAACTTTTAAATGCGGATATAAGCACTTTATTATTTTTCAACAGAATTCAAATTCAAATTAATTTTTCGCGGCTGGAAAATTTGGGATATTACTCAGGTTTAAAGATTGTGCCTGCAGCCACAATCTGATAGAAAATGATATATACATAGTTAATATTAACTACAATAAAACAAACATTCGTTTCTTGGGCTAAGGGAAACTGCACTAAAATCTTGACATTGTTCAAAAATTATACTTACGTTTAATACTTATGAATTTTAAAAAGTACTCTTGCATATCGGTTATATAAAATATTTTTCTTTTATCAAGCATCATTTTATTTTCCTTATTGTAATTCTGCTAAAAAATAATAAAGTGCAAATTTCTGCATTTAAAAGTTCCCGCCAACTTCCTTATGGCTATTGAAATAGGTGCCGCCCCCAGCGTATTACGCATGCCAGAGATATCCGCGTTCTGACACCACTGAATTGGGTTCGTTCAGGTTTCTCACCAAGTGCACCAGGCTGCTTTCAGACTCGTTCAGCAGCGCTGGTTGAGAGGGCGGATTCACCTGAGTGAACCGCTCAGAAATCACGAGAGTGAAGGGTGGGGTCACTCGATGGGTGAGCACTGAAATTGGCGGGAAGTTGGAAAGTTAGTGCACATATAGAATATAACGCGTGAAAACTTCGTTATAAATAGAAAATTGAACAGTATGACAGCCCTTCGAGAAAAAAATGATTGGATCCGATTGGGATGGATTGAAGGTTGAATCGTTCTTAATGGGTGTTAATCGAGACAGAAATTGTATATCGTTCTTAATCATTTTCAATCGGCACAAGCGCCTGAATCGTTCGCAATAGGGTAAGGACGCCTGCGCATTTGAACGAAATTTGTACACGGAGAAAAGTAGATATTGAAAAGCAGATATTAAAAACTTTGATATTTCACCATAATATCTATTGCACTATAAGTTTTGGTGGAAAATGGATTAAATGTTTTTGGATATGTTATAATTTTCTCAAGAAAATGAGGATTCAGCTACAGGCATTTTTCATATTAGCTTTGAACAGTGTGTTATTTGTTCCACATCAAAATCGCATAATATTTCTTGAATATCTTAGATTCTGCCCTTTAATATCTTGGATATTATCAGATAAAATCTTTTTAATATCTACGGATGCTCTACTTCAGTATCTAGCATTTTGTCCCATAGTGAAATTGCTAAGATATTACCTATTAATAAGTAGATAGTCTGTGCTAACATCTATTTTTCTCCGTGTACTTTGAAATTTTCGTAATTAAGGGTAACTACGAAAATATTGTAATATTTGTAGATAAATAATAATTACGATATGCGATTTCGAAATTAAAAGAATATTGACGAAATTCGCATCGGGTTTGAAAGGTATCATATTATTTCGCATTGAAACAATTTATTAGGTAAATTATAATAATATTAACAAAGATATATACATTTTTTTTGTAAAGGGATTCATAAAAAATTAACATTTGTATTTTAAAAATAACAAACCTGATTTAATCAACAGTACTCTTTAACCTGACTGATTACTAATTATACTGTAATTTACATGAAGTATTACACGCTATAAATTTTGTATGCTTTCTACATTATACGTGTTTTGCACTATTTAAATAAATAGTTGATTATAATATAACTCAGAAAAATCACTATAAAAATTACTGACAAATCTGTTAGTGCTAGTTCCTTGATCGCGAGGAAATTATTTGAAATCTTCAAATAGTTTTCTTTAATCGAGATGTAATTTAAAAACAAAAAGTAAATAACCATTTTCAAATAATTCCCGCGTGATCAAAGTGCTGCCACCAACATGGCCGTGGCCGACTTGAAAATCACCTCGCGTCCCGATTGAGAACGATAGCCGACCTCAATCGTTCTGAATCGGTCCGCCCCAATTAAGAAACACCATTGGGAACGATTGCATATTACTTTCAATCGCTCGCAATCGGATCCAGTCATTCTTTTTTAGAAGGGAGTGTATTACACGGAAGGTAGGGTAGGGTGGGGCGAGATGAGCATAGCTGTCCTTTTCACGTCAGTATTTAAAATCTGCTAATTCATTGTTTGAAAGTAAAGCATTATATATATTCTACATTTTAAATTAAATCTTTGCCAATATAAAAGTAACTAAAAAAGTATATGTGGAATTAGAAACGAAAATAAAGAACAAGTGCGCTTGGCTCATATCGCCTCATGCCTGGGGCGGGATGAGCCAGTCATTCGAGCGAGATAGGTGACTTAATCAAATGACTTATTATATATTATTTGTAATTAAGAGTCTTGTTAAGTTTGAGTATTTTAAAACGAAAACATATCTTACACATAGCTTTCCAAAATTGAACGGAAAATTTAAAGTATTTAACTTCAAAATGATGCAATCGTAACTCCTAACCTCTATCGTAACTAACACCACAAAGAGTAAATAGAAAAACGAATTATATCCACATATAATTTAATAATAATATTACAGAAATAAATAAAGAAATTTTTCGACTTGACCATGTACATTATCTCAGTAAAAAATAAATTCTACAATACGTAAACTCCTAAATACTATCCTGGTCTACTACTATCTAAATAAACACTGAAAAAACATCTAATACCAGGTGTATACATATGAAACCGGTATTGCCATTTAGCGGCCAGTAGGCACACTTGTAGGCACTGTCGGAACTTACCATTTGTGCTAATTGGCGT
>NC_046663.1:124593578-124596021 GCF_010883055.1 Belonocnema kinseyi
GAGGGCGCATACTTTGAATAAAATATTTGTTATCATTCTCTTGAAATAAATGTGTTTTTTCTTGAAAAAATACCGGTTTCATATGTATACACCTGGTATATGATTTTGCGTGATTCTTGAACCTCCTAAACAAATGCAAGATTGCAGAATACAGGTCTTGAAATTTTTACTTTCGTTTTTTCCGGATTTATTCAATATTAAGCGAACAATTAAAAAAAATGAAATTTGATCATGTTTTTTCTGATATTAATACAAAAAAATTTACAAAATAAATGATAACCTACGAAAAATTGAGTGACTTATCTTACCCCCTATGCTCACCTCGCCCCATCCTACCCAAGTTGATGTGAAGAACATCACTACCTTTTAGGTTATTGTCCGCTCTCTTAATTTGCAAAAAAAGAAAACAAGTCAGGCGTTGTCAATAATCATATTATCAACAGCAGTTGTTTTTGAGTCGGAATTTTGCAATTACGTGATAACTGCTCTCCTACCTAGTTTTCCAAGTTATCAAATGCATTCGGCTTCATTCTAAAATGTTCCTTAAATTGTTTTGCGTTAAATTCTGGAACAATGCTTTCAGAAAATCCAATTATTTTAATAGGCGTTTCTCTCGGACATCGAACTTTCATGGAAAATTCCATTAAAATGCCAGCACTTTGTACACTTCGCAGTTCACTTTTGTAAACCACGCCCTTTTTCCAGGTTCACTTTATGAGTGCATTTGGTGAAAAACCTGAACAAACCCATTGGGGGACAGCAAACGGAAAGACAGGAAACAGATTCAAGTACGAACCTCGATTCTTAATTTAAACGTGACAGCGAGCAAATCCTAGTTCTCTGCAGACTGTACAGAGTTCCAAAATCCCTCGTTATCTTTCGTTTAAAGTAGTGGTAAGGCAAGGTCATAAATAATAAACAAAAATGTGCCCCTGGAGTGTCGCGCCGCGTGACGAGAGAACAGACGTCGCATCAAGCATCAAATAATAATTTGAATAATAAAGCTGAAAAACATTTATTTTTACAAATTATTCATCAATTATAAAAAAAGAGATTTTTAATTGAAGGGTCCGCGGTCTAAAGCTGTTATCCAGCATTTCATCAATTTTACACAAGAAAGGAAAATCGTTATCATTTTTGAAATTGTTAATATTTTTTTTAATCTGTAAAATGTTCTTTCTTCATTTGATAAAGAAAAATAATAAACGTTAGTTTTATAACATTTGAATCAAAATTGAACGTTATATGGCACTTACAAGCTATTCATATGTTATCTAAAAGGAGTCCAGTGATCTAAGCATGTTGTCTTAAGTGTTCTACCGCTGCTTTTCTATTGTTTTTCGCGAGCTCGCATGTTCTGTGTTATTTTTCAAGCTGCAGGCAAGTTTTATATCACAAAATGTTTGAAATTGCAAGCCGAACACAGATGTGCTTGCAATCATTTTAAATATTTTATTGGAAAAATGTTCTGAGTGTTAGTGAATAAGAGGCGTCGCTGACCTTCATCTTAACAGCGATATAAAAAAGGTTACAGAAAATAAAAAAAATCAATTTTCAAAAAATGTCAGTTACAGGTTTCGACAAGGCGCAGTCATGTCAAGGCGCACGACTGTTGGTTCTCGCGCTTCGCACTCGATAATGTATTTAATTCGCGTTTCGTGCTCGATGATGCATTCACCTCGCGCTACGCGCTCGATCTTTGTATTTACCTTACATTTTTGCGCCGGCCTTTTAAATTAAGGGTCAAAGCATCGACAACTGTTATTTAGTAAATGTGAATTATTTATTGTTAAAGTAAAAATCTTATTTTTAATGATTACTTTAATATTTGTTTCTTATTTTGCATTAAATTTAATTCATAGCCAACCTAAAAAATGTATATCATTTAAATAAATCTATATTATTACCATTCACAATATGCATTAGTATTGGAACAAAATTATTTTTATTTTCTTATTTATATCTTTAAAAAAATGCGCATTCTATAAAAATAAAAATTATTCCTAAACATTTCATTGCAGCTTGTGTCGTTTTTATCTAAAAAAAGTCATAAGGATAGATTGCTCGAGTTTCCTAGAAATATGAATAGCCATACATATAATTTCTAAATAATGAAAAAAAATAATAACAAATATTTTGAAAATGCGCTTAACTTTTTAGTTTTCATCCAGAATACCTAGTTGACAAACTCGTTATTTTTTTGAGGCCTTAAAAAAGTGTGCCCAAGCAAAATCCAATCTGATCAATCTTTCTAAAGTTATCGTGCCTACAGAATACAGACTACAGACAGACACCATCGTAAAAAAATTTTTTTCTGGCTCACAGGGTTCAATAGTACGTTGAAGGAAAACACTAAATACAATTATTAATACATTTTAAAATCGTACATATTTATGAATTGTTCAGTAAACATGACTACATTTAAGTACTTTTTCACTGAATA
>NC_046663.1:124596121-124606025 GCF_010883055.1 Belonocnema kinseyi
TCTATTTTCGGTAGATTTCCGCTATTGACTTTTACGAAACCCTCCTTTGTCATTTTTTTTAACAATATTTTGCGACTTCTATTTTCGATGTGCACATAACCAAAACAAAACATTCGGTACAGAAAAATATATTTGAGAATCACTGACACATGAGCTGAGATTGGTGGAAAATCCGACCATTTATGTTTAAATAATTTTTGTTAACAATTTCGTTATTTATTCACGAAAAAACTTATCAAATCATTTTTAGCATGTTTGAACAAAACTAAATATTTTTGCTTCTTGCACTTTTTTTGTACAATGAACCTCTTGCTTGAATGAGCACCGCACATTCTCCCGCAGTTCCTTTCCCACACCCCCACCGCGCGATGTCATTTCTTAGAAATTTGAAATGAAGTATCACGGAATCCAGGTTTTAATGAAATTTGTTAACAAAATTGTGATATTTGCAGTGTTAACTCAGAATTTATCGTACAAAACATTTTTAAACTTTTACTTTTTATTTATTAATAAAAAATAATCCGTACATCCAGACATAATTAAACATGATTAAATATAATTAAACTTTTCACTCTTGTGACATTTTCCTCTATCCGCAACCCGAGTGCATGGAGGCGGCTGAGTGCCACCGACAGAAACGTTGACGCAGGTATATGTATTCATTGAAAAAGTACTTAAATGTAGTCATGTTTACTGAACAATTCATAAATATGTACGATTTTAAAATGTATTAATAATTGTATTTCGTGTTTTCCTTGAACGTACTATTGAACCCTGTGAGCCAGAAAACAAATTTTTTTACGATGGTGTCTGTCTGTAGTCTGTATTCTGTAGGCACGATAACTTTAGAAAGATTGATCAGATTGGATTTTGCTTGGGCACACTTTCTTAAGGCCGGCGCAGGATTTCGCCGGGAGCGGGTGCTAATCTGGAAATCGCGGTAAAATTTCAGCCTCAACCACGTCTCACGACCGTGAGATAGGTGGTTACATTCTGTAACGAAATCAATACGACGATCCAGCAAAAGCCTCTTGTACCCTAAGAACACGGAGCGACCCAACGACTACCGCCATCTGCATTTTTCCCGCAAGTGTTCTAGAATATTCTTGACATGCAGGGATGCTTTTTAGGCCATTAGCGAGTGAAAGCTTAGCACCTCCAAAAGCGCTGATGATAAAGACGATTAGTTTAACAGAATATTCCGGGTACAATCGTTGCAACTCCCTTATAATGTCTCGATACCCCTCTTTCTTTGCATTCTCCTTGGCTATGATGTTTTTGTCAGCTGGTGCCAAAAATTCGATAACGAACATGGTTCGCTTCTTGAAGTCAAGTAGAACCATGGCAGGCCTCGAGTGAACAACAGAAACAATTGTCGAGAATATGAAGTTCCAGTATATGCAACACTTCCCATTCTCGACAATTGACTCGATTTCCCTAGGAGCATTTAGAGCAGCGATATTCAGGTTAATGCCCTGAGAGTGACAGAGATGGTAATAAAGCTAAATGCTCGGGGTGTGCATGGCACGACCTGCAGCTATCATCAGGAATGTCTTGGCTCAAAATGTGGCGACGGTATGTTAAGGTGGAAATGAAACCGTCTGGGCATGCAAAAATGAAACCCTCCGTAACAGACTTCAATGCGGGTGATTTAAGGAAAGCAAACGTTAGCTCACAAGACATTAACTGATTCTTCACATTTCTGTGGATGATAGCGTGCATCCTCTTATCGAGGAGTTGTTCAATAAAGTTTTTCTCATGTGCTTTCTTAATCCGGGCTTTCAGGAGTGAGTATTCGAGATAGATAAGATTTGATGCATTTTGCTCACCCCTAATACTGAAGTTAAGTCCGAGTGTTTTAGCAGCCTCCTCCGCTGCTTTGTACAGAAACGCTACTTTGCACAATTCTTCGTGATTCCTTACCATGTTAAGAAGAGCGTCTCTTCCATTTGCAACTCTATGTGCTGTACCCAGAATAATCCTGTTATGAAGACATTCAAGACTCAATATTCCGCGACCACCTTGACGGCGTGAGATGTACAGTCGCGGAACGGAAGACTTAAGATGCATGCTTTTGTTCATGTGCATAACCTTTCTTGTCCCAATATGAAGGGATCTGAGCTCGTTCTTCGTCCATGGAACTACTCCAAATGAATAGAGTACTACTGGGACGGCAAGCATGTTCGTTGCAGATACTTTGTTCCTCGCGCACAGTTCAGAAGACTAAATCTGCCGAATGAGACGTTTGTATCTGCTTCGGAAAGTATCCTTTATAGATGTCACATCCTGAATGCGGCTCTGTGGCACTCCCAGGTATGTATAAGCTTCTCCAGTGCTGGGTGGGTATTCTTTATCAGGCGTTATGAGGGCATCACATAGCTCCTTGAGGATATTTATATTTTCTGAGTCTTCGTCCAGTCTATGCTGCACTTCGTAGACTTCTTTCCAAAATACTTCGACCTCCTCTGGTTTAGGTAGGTGTTCGACAGTAGTTGGAGGGTCTTGGAAGAGTCGAGATGGGTCAGAGAGAAACTTTTGATGTTCTCTGACCCATTTCTCCCTCTGCTCTAGATTTCTCTTAGCGTCAGATAGTATCCGTATTCTCTCAACAATATGCTGCCTGGTGGTCAGCAGCTTTGACTTGTTTAGTGTGAGATAACGGGTCCGGAGTTTGCGCGCGAACTTTCGAACCTTGGCGGTAAAATTCCTGCCAGATGTGATGTAGTCAATCACACACTGAATGCGGGACGTGTATTGTCTTGCCCAGCCTATCTTTATAACAAGTTGATGCATTCGTCTTTTGGTCTTATGATCAACCGTTGATTTTGTTTTACGGTTCGCATCGACCAAAGCTCTCGCTGCATTATACACACAATAATTAATAGCCCAGAGGTCGGATTCTCCGGAAAAATGTCCAGAAAAATCGTCATCCATTTCAGCCAGATCTTTAGACTTGAGAGAAACCTTGGTGTTGATGTTTCTCCGAGTCGTAAAGCATCGCTTTTCATCTATTTGATGCCTGCCCGCGGTTGGTCTTAGTGTCGCCTCTCTCTCTTTGTTGCGGGCTTGTTCTAGCTGTGGTAGAGTAGGCGTTCCGCTTACATAGCCCCTTTTACGGAGTAGTTCAGCATGGTTTCGCAGACCTTGCTGCGAAAAGTGCGATAGCTCCGGGTGTTTCTCGTACCACAGAGCATGCAGCCGTGCCATGTAACCCTGTTCACGGGCCACACTCGCATCGTAGCAGTCTAGCAAGTCGTGATTCAGTCGCTCCGTCCACCCAAAGGTCACGAGATCCCGCCGATCCATTGCATTGAATCGATTTTCATTGACTCCCCCAACTCTAAATTGGTCGGCATTGTTGGCCGACCCATTGTCGGGAGCCCAGCGCGTTCTGTTGTTTTGAACCGCACTTACTACAACTATGTTTGGTGTTGTCATTGTTGTTCCCACGAGAAGCTAGGGAAAGGGGTTCGTCCATCCTTGTAGAGCCCCGCATGCAAGGATAAGGCTGCTTACTCTGAGAAGTCGCCTGGTATCCCAGAGTCACCGTTCTAGACACCTCACCCAGGTGCCATTCAGCTTTCGGCACGGTTTTCACACCTCCGCTTGAGGGTTAATTCCTTCGGGACCACCCCTGGACAATTGTCCGCGACTGCCTATTTATTTTTGCAAGCATATTCAGCAGAAACTCTTGGTACAGGGACCCTCTATCCGCAACCCGAGGACGCGTTCGGTGGCTTTGTCATAGGCCTTTCGGTTTGATTCTAGAGGAATCAAAACCGAACCGAAATATATATTTTGGCATGTTCAGAGGATGTCATATCCACTTTAGCATATCGTCCCTAAATTTTGAGCCAAGATATTCCCGATGACATTTGCAGAGCGAGTCATGCCCACACCGAGCATCTAGGATACATATTATCTAGTTGTC
Organism: Belonocnema kinseyi; assembly: GCF_010883055.1. Lineage (NCBI taxonomy): Eukaryota > Metazoa > Arthropoda > Insecta > Hymenoptera > Cynipidae > Belonocnema > Belonocnema kinseyi. The sequence continues at coordinate 124,600,053 of NC_046663.1, forward strand.
CAACTTATGCGGGAACGACATACATCCTAAGTCAGAATGCGGTACTATGAGTGCTTTATTACCATCTCTGTCACTCTTATGGCATTAACCTTAATACCGCTCCACTAAATGCTTCCAAGGAAATCGAGTCAATTGCCGAGCATAAGAAGTGCCGCATATACTGGAACTTCATATGCTCCAAAATTCGTTCTGTTGCGCACTCGATGCCAGACATAGTGCTCCTTGACTTCGAAAAACGAACCACGTTTCTTATCGAATTTCTCGCATCAGCGGATAAAAAGGTCATAGCCAAGAAGAATAATAAGAAAGAGAGGTGTAGAGACCTCATACAAGACTTGCGACGGTTGAAAGTGCCAAGCTTGGAGGTGCTCAGCTTTCAGTGTTTAATAGCTTGAAAAGCATCCCTGCATGCCAACAAGATGATAAGATACTTTCGGGCAAAATGTAGAAGTCGGTTATCCTTGGGTCACTCCGTGTCCTTAAGGTGCCCGAGAATTTTGCCGAATCAACGTTTTAAGTGAGTCACAGACTGTAACCACCTGTTTCATGGTGCAGTTTTTAAGATTAGCACCCTCTCTCGGCGAAATCCTGCGGATTTCCTTATGACAAACATTTAATTATATATACGTGATTGTCCGCGATGAAAGGGACCTCAATCGGAACACATCGTTTTTTATCTCATTAGGCCAATCGATATTTTCTAAGTTACTCTTTCATTTCCAATAATCATCATTTTTTAAGTTGATTACTTTTCTTGTAATTAAGTTACAAACATAGGCATAATAAGCGTACGTGATTACGAAACGAGAGGCCTGCGGAAACCAGGCCTAACACTCACCACTACTGGATATAGCTGAAGCGGACTGATGCGAGCGGAGCTGACGTATACGACGCCTAAAGGTTAAGTGGTAAGTGGAGGGGGTTCTCTTCGTAGATGTATTTTTACTACTCAAATGCTGGCTTGCTGACTCTAGTTCAGTCAATAAGAACGAAAAAAAGGCCTTACCTTACAAAAGGCCAGAATGAAATAAAACTTGGAAATTATCTTCATTTTGGGACCCTAATCAAAACCCAAAAAAGATCCCAAAAATCATGCTCCTGCTAACAAAATGGCGTAAAAAATTTCATTTTTTTGAAAATATCTCATTTCAAATAAACCTTAGAGCAAAATTAGTTATATAAAGAGTTGTAGACCATATAATTTCCTATCACTTATCTTGCAAACAAATTTTTCTCATAATAATAGTTTACGAGTTAATGCTTGGAATAGCGGTGTGCTTTTATGCGATTTGCAAAGAATGTCTAATTTTACTTTAAAATTTGAAATATTAGTTATTCTTATCGTTATTATGTTACTATTATATCATTATATATGTATAAATAATATAATATGTAATTAATTTATCATATTATATATGCATACATATATACAACACACACACGTACATGCGCAATTGTCGGTAGGGTTAGGTTGAGCCCATGCATCGATTCTCCAAAGCACATTTTGTCCTAGACGCGGTTATTTTCAGATTGTAATTATCCGTCGCCTATTATGATATCAGAGAAAAGCATGCATTATGAAAAAAAGTGATGAAAGTCGGTAAGGAGAGCTGGTTTAAATGGCTTGGATCAGCAGATGGAGTAGCAGGGAAACTAAAAGCAGTCAATACATATTATTTAGTGACTACAGTATTATTACAGTATATTAATACAATGTATACAGTATTATTAATAATTAAAATGAACAATATTGATATTTTTCCTTGAAACTATTTTATGTTAGACTATCTTTTTGTGGTCTATCATGAGTAGTTCTTGCAAGAAAAGGCCAAGTGAGAAATAAAATTTGTAATTCTTTAATAAAAAGAATATTGAATGACCAATAAAATTTACAAATGAGGCAATCTTAGGTTCAAAAATGATTACTTCTTAATAAAAAAAGATTGTATAGCCAATAAATTTCACTAATAATGTATTTTTTGGTTACCTCGCTTATTTTCGTTAGGTTAAAACGGAAGAGCTATAAGCCATATCCGAACAATGCATTACTTGAGAATTTTTGTTCTAACGCAATCTTTGTCAATTATAAGGAATCCATTTCCAATTGAAAATGACCGACATAACCTACAAATACATTGCTACTGAATTTTATTGGCTATTCAATCTTTTCCCATTAAAAAAAAAAACAACTATTTAGCGGAGAAAACGGAAGACCTACAAGATATAACCTAAAAATGCATTATTTGTCCATTTTATCAGAAACTTAGCTTTTTCCTTAATAAAATATGTATTCATCATTGAAAAGGGGAGAGGCATTACGTAACACATTGCACTGTTTGTATATTTTATTTCTCGCTCAACGTTTCTACGCCATAAAATATTTACTTTCCACTCAAAAACAGAAAAGGACAAAATATTTACTTTGCACCCAAGAACAGAAAAGGACCTGACCTTAAAATACATAACTTGCAACTTTCTTCTAACTTTAGCATTTTTCCATCATAAAATATTTATTTCCCATCGAAAATGAGTTATACATAACTTAAAAGTGTATTAGTGAAGGTCATTGGCTATTAAGGCTTTTTCAATCAAAAGTACTACGTACTTCTATTTAATCGAGAGACAACGGAAGACGTCTAAGACAGAACCAGAAAACGCATTGCTTGTGAATTTTGTTTCTAGCGTAGCCTTTTTGAATTATAAAATATACAATTCCCGGCGAAAATAAACGGCGTGACCTGAAAATACATTGTCAGTGAATTTCTTTGGTTAATCAATCCTTTTGCATAAAAAAGATATTTAATTAGGAGAAAAGGGACGACCTAGAAGAAATTACATAAAAATGCAATATTTCTCAATTCTATTACCAACGTACCCCATTTTCGTCATAAGATAATGCTTTCCTCCCCACCAAAAAAGAAAGAAATAACCTTAAAATACATTTTTGAATGTTATTTTCTAACTTGGCCTTTTCATGACTAAAATATATTCATTTAAACCAGCAAAGAAAGAAATGACCTACAATTGTATAAATTGTAAATGATCTTGATCATTCAATCTTTTTCTAACTAAAAAATACTGTTTGGTGGAGAAAAACGGAAGACCCACAATGCATAACCTAAATATGCATGATTTTTTATTGTACTTCTAACATCGCCTTTCCCCACGATAAAATATTCATTTCCCAACGAAAATAAGCAAGGTAGCCAAAAAATACATTATTAGTGAAATTTATTGGATATTCAATATTTTTTATTAAGAAATAACCATTTTTGAATAGAAAAGGGAGACGTACGTAATGGGAGTCTAACATACAATTGTTTCAAGAAAAATATCAATGTTGTTTATTTTAATGATTAATAATTTTCTAGTTGTACAGATTTTTGTTTTCTGTGTATTCAATGCGTTTGGTTTCCCTGCTACTCCATCTGTTGATCCAAGCCATTTAAACTAAACTGTAAAAAAAATGTTTTGGAAATATCCACTGCGTTTTTGTAGTTGTACTACAAAAGTCGTTTCGTTGTAAATGCAACTATATTGTTAAAAACTAAAATCATAATTTTTGGGTGGAAAATTCGATTATTCACTTGAATTTGAACTACTTAGTAACAAAATTATTTTTTCTTTTTAAGGATTCATAATTATACTTGAAAATTTAACTATTTGCCTTCAAATTAACTTTTTTGTTAAAAATTTTACTGTTTTGTAAAAAATGCATATTTTGGGCGTTAAAAGTCAACAATTTAATAGAAAGTTAAACTATTTGGTCGAAAACTAAAATTTTTGTTGGAAAATCATATTTTTGTGTTAAAAATTCAGCTTTTTTTGTAGATAATACTCTTTTTGACTTTGAAATTAAATAATTTCGTTGAAAGTTCATGTGTTTTCTTGGAAATTGACCTTGTTTGGTAGAAATTTAATGTTTTTGGTTGAAAATGTATCATTTTTGGTAAAAAATGCAATCGTTTGGTTAAAATATCAACTGCACATCTTCTTTGGTTTAAAAGTCGATTATTTCACTAAGAGTTGAACTACTTTGCAAAAAAAGTACGCTTTTTTTAACAAAGTTTTATAATTATGGTTGAAAATTTAACTATTTGGTTGAAAGTTTAACTCTTTGATTGAAAGCTCATATTTTTCGCTTAAAAAATTCAACTTTTTGTAGATAATTCGTCTTTTTGACTTCGAAATTAATTAATTTCGTTGAAAATTCATGTATTTTTAAAAAAATTTGTCTTTTTTTGTAGATCATTAATTTTCTTGGTAAAAAATTCATCTTATTGATTTACAGTTTAAAAACTTTGTTGAAAATTCATTTTTTCTGTTAAAAATTATTTTTCTTAATCTGAAAATGTAACTATTCTAGGATTGATTAAAAATTAATCGGTTTTATGTGGAAATTGAACTATTCCATTTTTTGGTTGAAACTTTATCCTGTACATTGTACTAGTTAAAACACCAATTATTTGATAGAAAATTAATTTATTTTCTAAAAAAGTAAAATTTTGGGTTGAAAATTGATATATTTTGTTAATTAGATTTTTTTCCTAACATTAAAAACACCGCAAAATAAAAAAATTGCCTTAAAATCGTCCTCATTCTTTTTTTTCAATTTTCAAATCTTTTCAAATACTCACTTAAAATTAATTTTTCAAGATCAAAAATCATTTTCAATTTTCTTAATAATCACAACCATTTTTGTTATTCTTTTCAAATATTTTACAATATTCAAAAAACTTAATTTTTTTTAAATCGGCAAAAATCTATATTGTCTTTCAAATTATTTGAAATAATTTCAAGTTTTAAATTAACTTTGAATCTCTTTTTAAATTAAAATTGTAGCTTTCAAAGTTAAAATTTACCTCATTATAATTTTAACAATTCAAGGCTTTCTATTTTGAACCATTCTGTTCAAATTTTCATAGTTTTTAATCGTTGTTTATAATGGATTATTTATTTTAAATGAACGGTCAAACATTGCTAATAATTAACGAATTTTTTTTAATCGCAAAATTTCAAATTGAATGCATTAAAAATAAATTTTTTTATACTGAAATATTATTTGAAGTCATCATTGGAGATAATTTCAAAAACTAATATCTATTAATTCTTTAATTTTCAACGGATTCAGAATCATCTTGTAAAATAAATTATTCTTCCATTTTTAATACCTAAAATTCAATTTAAAAAATTTTATTTAAAAATTCTATCAATTAAAAAAAATCATAATCGAAAACAAATAAATAAATTTTCTATCAAATAATTTGTGTTTTAACTAATACAATGTACAGGATACAATTTTAAGCAAAAATAGAATAGTTCATATTCTAGATAAAAACTGAGATAAAAAATTGAATTGAATAAGAAAAAAAACGAATTTTCAACAAAATTGTTAAATTTTCAAGGAAAAATGTAAATGTTCGACCAAGAAGATTAATGTTTTTTATAAAATAAATGATTTTTCAACTTAACCAATATATACGATTAATTTTTAATCAATCATATAATAGTTACATTTTCGGATGAAGATAAAAAATTTTTAACAGGAAAAATGAATTTTCAACAAAGTTGTTGAATTGTCAACCAATAAGATGAATTTTCGACCAAGAAAATTAATGATCTACAAAACAGACAAATTTTAAACAAAATACATGAATTTTCAACGAAAATATTTAATTTTAAAGTCAAAAAGACCAATTATCTAAAAAAATTTGAATTTTTTAAACGAGAAATATGAGTTTTCAATCAAAGAGTTGAACTTTCAACCAAATAGTTAAATTTGTTAAATTTTCAGTTTCAAAAATGTATTTTCAACGAAAGAGATGAACCTTCAAAGAAAAAAAAATACATTTTAACAATGTGTTTGAACTTTTGATAGAAGAGATATTTTTTTTACAAAATAGTTGCACTTTCAAAAAAATCATTTATTTTTCAACCGAATAATAAATAAACTATTATAATGTAACATAATTA
>NC_046663.1:124606125-124615583 GCF_010883055.1 Belonocnema kinseyi
AGAGGCATTTGGCTACTTTTTTTTTTAAGTAGGGGAAATGCATTACTGCACTACCGGTTTAAACCTCATGGGTTCTCAAACCGAGTGTGGGGCTCTGTCATAATAACCATACCCACTAAAACCCCCCCTTAGTATTGCGCCTCTATTAACGGGGAAGCGTCACCGAATACGTGCTGCATGCGTCCGGTGACAAACCTGAAGGACATGGTTTAGGGTTTCGGGTTGATCACACCCCGCCCTGCAACTCCTGTTTCTGAATCGTCCTCGAGATGTGCGCGATCGTGTTGGTAATGCGCTGATTCTTATCCGGCAGGAATTAATATAATCCCTGCCCGATAGGAATCTTGTACCATCACTCACCCAGTAATGTTGGCCAGGTGTTTTAGCCGAGTCCCGGAGCCCACCTCCATCTACAGCAATGTAGAGTTGGTTAGCCCAGAACTTGTAAACATCACCAAGTGAGGAGCTACGACCGCTATTATTTGTGAGTCTATGCTCACATATAGCGATCTCCTTCTCGAGGAACTGATTCATCAATCCAAGGTGCTCTTTATGCCTAAGCCCTTTTAGTCTGTTCAGCCGGAGCAATGGGGCCATCCATCGTAGCGATGGTACGCCGAGCCCGCCATCATTGACAGACGAATGGATTTACGCATTGGGGACATCATGTGGCAAATTAAGCCACTTCCTGATGGCCGATCTCATGACCTTAGCAGTTCTGTTTAAAGAACCGATCAGGACGTCACCCAGCGCTAGTTAGTGATATAGTTGTGGGATAACGTTACATTTCAGGGCAAATAACCGTTGTTGTGGTTTGAGTGGCGCTTTTGTCAGCGTCTCCAGTTTATCCCCAAGCATTTGCTCAGGGCTAATCCGGACTCTCCCTGCTCAATTGTAACGTACTCTCAAAGCTGTCCATTCGTCTCCCCTTTTGATGGGTCTCAACATCCTCTCACCAATCTCGAAGGTATTTTCGGTGTCAACCGTCATCTTCTTATCTCTTCCAGATGGACGGAAGCCCAGTGTGAAACTTTTGTCGGTGTTAACCGACAATCCACAACTGGTGAGAAATTCGCTTATACGATATATTGAGTCCTGCAAACCTGCAGGTGTACTGGCGTATAGGTACAAGTCATCTACATAGGCGGATGCGTTTGCATGTTTCTCTCCGACTGTGACCCCCACATCTGGCGATAGACGCTCAAGCAGTCTATGTGTCTATAGGTTGAAAATGGGCGGGGAAAGAGGATTTCCCTGTCTGACACCTCGCCTAGGGTAGATCTTGTCGGAGGTCCATCCTTGACCTTGTAGAAGCGTGTACCCACCCCTGTACACGCCCTCAACATATCGCACGAATTGCGACGGGACACCAAATGATCTCATACATTCCAATAAGGAGGGATGAGAAACTGAGGGGAAGGCCTTTGTGATATCAACGGAGGCGATATAAAGGGGCTTTAAAGATCGATAGTGTTGTCTTAGGATTATGTCTAGTTGGAAGGTGTTATCCCTACAACCGTCCATGTTCCTGAAGCCCCTATGTCTCTCGTCAATATCAATTCCAGTGGTCAGTCTTCCAGTCAGAATACTGTGGAAGCCCCTCACTATCACCGATGGAATGGTGATAGGCCTGTACTTTCCAGGCTCGTTCTCAAATCCCTTCTTGGGTATGAAGATTGTGTGTGAAGCGAGCAAACACTCTGGTAACTCTTCACACCACATGGAAAGGTTATACAGACATAGAATCATTCCCTTAGGAAAGCTTCTAGTGTCCTTCTCGGTAAGTCCGTCCGCCCAGGAGCCGTTTTACGTGACTTACGCGCTTTTATAACCTCCCCAAGTGTGATTGGAGCCCAAAGGTTTGGCTTTTGTTCAGACCTGTCCAGGTTGGGCCTGGCCTGGGAACGCTGTGTAATGACATTTGCCCAGAAAGGTTCCATCACCTCTCTGGGTCGCTGGCTAGTGCCAGCCATGTCATTTAGGATGTTATCTATACACATAGTGCGATTCTTAAGTCAAGCTTTCTGAGTCTTTGCGTACTCGCTCCTACGACTTTTCCGACTTTTCCTTCAAGATGGACGAGTCAATGTAGTCTCCTTAGAGTTAGTCCTCGTTTCCCGACATATTTGGTACAACTCATGCATATTGTAGGAGGTACTGTCCTGAGATGGTGCTAATCTAAAAAACTGCATCATGAGATAAATGGTTATAGTCTGTAGCGGACTTAATACGTTGAGCCGGCAAAATTCTCTTACTACTAAGGACACGGAGCGACCCAAGGACAACCGCCTTCTACATTTTGCCCAAAAGTGTCTTATCGTCTTGTTCACGCGCAGGAATGCTTTTCAGGCTATTAGCCACTAAAAGCTTGGCACGTCCAATTGTCGCAAGTCTCGTATAAGGTCTCTATACCTTTTTTTCTTATTATTCTTCTCGGCTATAATGTTTTTGTGCGCTGATGCCGAAAATTCGATAACAAACGTGATTCGATTATCGAAGTTTTTCTTTTAAATATAGGAAGCAAGAAGTCACTTGTCTCTTTGGATAGTCCTAAATCTCTGATAAGGTCGTTCAATTTTTCTTTTGAAGAAAGTTTTGATTTCTTTGCTTTACTTCTTATACATTTATCCTCAATATCAGATTCACTGGAGCATTCTCCTTCTCTAGCGTCTCCTTAGATCTCGAAACTAGGATTCGCTCCATATGTAGCAGAATGAATCAGAGTCTCTTTTAGAATGATGTTTTAAGGTGCGAAATTCAAGATCAACTTGTTATTTAGTACCTTTAGATTGTCGTGTTAAGGATTTTTGATTTTATTCATTCATTAATGCCATGAGTATATGATAGACTTTGACGAGGACCACGTCAACTCATCGTCAGACACACTACGGCTTCATCCTCATAACCTATGGCCCTGCTGCAAGGCAATACGATCCAGCTGGTTTCGATACTGCAACAACGAAATTCTTCTGCATACTTCTGCGGAGACACTAATTATCGCGAGCATAAGATTAATCATGTGTTTTATAGGGATGACCTGAAGATCTATACTTCTGGTGCAAGAAAACTTCAACTTGCTCTAAATATCGTCCAGAAATATACAGGAGAAATTGGAATGCACTTTGGATTGGACAAGTGTGCCGAGATTAACTGAAGCGACGACGGATTATTGGCATTCTCGAAAATCCAGAGCTTGTGAATATAAGTGTTATTAAAGAACTTGGCACTGGAGAGAACTATACAAAATGTATCTTCTTCGACATATTTGGGCTTCAAATCTGTCCACCTTGAACAAAGTAGCTGCGACTAACGTGCTTACCCTCCCGGTTCTACTGTACTAGCTTGCATATTAAGGCCAGGTTCCTCCAAATAATTTTCAAAAAATCGAAACATTTTTTTCCCCATAAATTGCTAGAAAATATCTTAAAAATGATATAAAATTAGTCCCGAAAGTATGCGCGACCGAAAAGTAGGTAGAGAAAAGGGAGGACGATGCGCGTCCAAGCGGTGAATTCGGCCGCTTGGCCCGCAAGCAAGGCAGTTTGCGGATAAGGCCAACGACAAGCATGTTAAACGAGCCGAGCTTGAAGCCACTGAAGCGTCTAAAGAAAACCCTACTGCCACTAGAAATGCAAGAATACTTGAAAATGATGCCTACGGAGATCAAGAAGGAGTTGTGTACGAAGCTGGAATAGATAAGTGAGTAAAATTTACCTTTTTTCACGATTTTTCAAGAATAAAAACTTGAATCGGCTTTTTCTCGACACCACATTTTTTCAACTGAGTGTCACTCGTATTTAAAAACTATTGCACTTATCATCATAAGCCAAATGGCATTTTACTCTTTAGATAGCTCTCTATGGTCGGAACTACAACCAAAAATATTCATTGTTATTAAAAAAAAGTTATTAACAATTAAAAGTGCAAAAAAAGGGTAGAAAATTAAAAAGTCCGCCATTTTGTTTATTTTTCGGTGGAAATTTTTTATTGTAGTTCCGACTAGAGACAATTCGATACAGAATATGAAACTGTTTTGCTTTTTGCTTTCAGATGATTCGTTTCCAAGAAATGATGACACTCGCCAACAAATCAGACGAGTTTGAGCAGCTGTTTTCGGAGGCGCCACAATAAAAATAAATGTTTTTAAGTGGTTTAATATATGTACGTTCATCTGTAAAAAAATTAATTTTCAAATATTGCTTTAAAATAAATGAAATTTTTAACACTTATTTTTTGGAGGAACCTGGCCTTAACTTGTCCGTTCGCCGTCAAGGCGGACGCATATTACTGAATCTCTAATGTATTCATAGGCAATTTGCTCTTAGTACAGCTTACTTCGTCGTAAATATTTAAACATTCAAATATCGTCGCAAGTATTTATTTTTAGACAATTTCAAATCTGTATAAAGTGCAAGTGCTTCGTCATCTGTAAATAGCATTCAATTCGATGACCATTTCGCTGGCCCCACCACACGAGCAAATTTAACTTCTTTTAACCCAGATATTTAGGTCAGAATTTGTTCAAATTTGTTCTACCAAAATTAGAATTTGCGTAATGCCGGAAATACCTGATTTCTAAAAAGACAGGCGGGGCCAGCGAAACGTTTCGCTGGCCTCGACATTATTCAAAATCAACTTTATATGTGCGCATTATTTTCGTCTTAATTTTCTCAAATTTGTTGCCACAACTTTAACTCCTAAAAACCACCCCCTGTGCGAAAAACAGTATGGCGGGCCAACGTAACGTTTCGCTGGCCCCGACATTATTCAAAATCCACTTTTTATGGGCGCATTATTTTCTTCTTAATTTTGTCAAATTTGTGCAACCAACTTCAACCCCTAAAAACTACGCTCTGTGCGAAAACTAGCATGGCCGGGCCAGCGAAACGTTTCTCTGGCCCCCACATTATCCAAAATAAACTTTACACGAGGTGTGTTCAAAAAGTAAGGTGACTTTTCAATTTTCGCGGGCTACGTACATTCAAGTTTTAAACTTTTTGTTTTGTTATGTTGGTACATTCGTCACGATCATATGTTTACAGTTTTGACTATAAAGCTCGTGTTGTTTTTCTAGCAGAGGCGTAAAAGGTTAGAAGGGTTTGGTGTGCTCGGCGATTTTCTTCTTTAGAAAAAAATGGAGCAAAGAGTTTGCATTAAATTTTGTGTGAAAAATCGAATCCAGTGCTCTAAAACTCTTGAAATGTTGACAGTTGTATACGGTGAGTCTACTCTGAGTAAGAAAATTGTGTATAAGTGGTACGAGCTGCTCCAAGAAGGCCAGAGAGGATGTTCGAAGACGAACCTCGCCCTGAACGTCCCAGCAAGTCAACAAAAGATGAAAACGTTCAGGCAGTGGAAGAAATGGTGTTGAAAAATCGCCGAATTACCATCAGAGAAGTTGCTGAAGATGTTGGAATATCGGTTGGCTAATGCCATGCTATCTTTTCGGACGTTTTGGGCATGAGACGTGTGTCGGCGAAATTTGTTCCAAAACTGCTTAATTTTGATCAAAAGATCCATCGCATGATCATCGCTCAGGAGATGTTGAATGAAGTCAATAATGATATTCACCGGATTTGGCCCCCAGTGACTTTTTTCTTTTCCCAAAACTGAAGAGAGCCATGAAAGGACATCGATTTTCAACGATTGAGGAGATAAAAACTGCATCGCTGAAAGAACTCAAGGCTATACCATAAAATGATTATCAGAAGTGCTTCAATGATTGGAAAAAGCGTTGGCACAAGTGTATTATATCTGAGGGGGATTACTTTGAAGGGGACAATTTAAATATTGAGGAATAAATGAATATTTTTCGAGAAAACCATAAAGTCACCTTATTTTTTGAACATACCTCGTATAAGCGCATTATTTTCGTCTTAATTTCTTTAAATTTTTGCAACAAACTTTATTCCCTAATAACTACCCCCCCCCCCTTGCGAAAAACCGCATGGCGGGTCCAGCGAAACGCTACGCTGGCTTCGACATTATCAAAAATCAACTTTCTATGGGCGGATTATTTTCGTCCTAATTTGTTCAAATTTGTTCAACCAACTTCAACCTCTAAAACCTACCCCCTTTTGATAATTTCTGGGCAAGCGAAACTTTTCGCTGGCTCGGCCATGCTGTTTTTCACACAGGGGATAGTTTTTAGGCGTTGAAGTTGGTTGCACAAATTTGAACAAAATTTAAGACGAAAATAATGGGTCCCCATAAAGTTGATTTTGAATAATTTCGGTGTTGGCGAATCATTTTGCTGTTCCTATCATGTTGTTTGCCGCATCAAGGTTAGCTTTTAGGGGTTGAAGTTGTTTGCAAAAATTTGAACAAATTAACACGAAAATAATTCGCCCACATAAAGTTGATTTTGAATAATGGGCCCGCCAGTATTATTTTTTTAGAAATCAGGTACTTCAAAAAACATATATTTTATATCTAGTCGAAATTTAGAATGATATTTCATAATCTATAAAAAAATGTTTTTTTTCTTTTTTTTTGTTGAAAATTTTCAAAATGTTAAGTAGCATTTCACTTTTTGAAGTTTTATCGAATTTAAACATGTCATTTTTCAAATATTGAAAATGCTCTGAATTTTTTATTGCAAATATCTGCTTAAAGAACTTAAGCTTCATGTTCGGAACCTTAAGAAGATTATCAAGGGCTGACTTGATTGGACAAATCCTTCAATAGTTAGCGTGGCTACAACATTCAGGTAACCATACATACAGACATACAGACAGACAGATTTACAGGCAGACGTACAGGCAGACAGACACCTATAAAATTTTAGGATTTTCGGATTCAGTGTGTGTCGAAACGTAATAATCCGTTAAAAACCAGAAATTGAAAATTTGGACGATTACATTACACTCTTATGGATGATAATGTAAAAATAGTTTATTGGTACAACTATCAAGGTAGTAGGGCCAACTATTTTAGTTCGCAATATATTCCGCTGTTATTTAACTGATTGGGGCTATTACTTTTATTTGCAAGATTGGTAGTGGTTGTGCCCTTACCATCTTATTTGTTGTCGCGACAACTTTCGATAGTAGGCAATGGTAGAAACTACTTTCAGATAGTTGTATTGACTACCTAAATAGCAAGTTTCACTACTTCAATTAGTATGTCTTATTATAAAATTAATTATTTTACACATAACTTAGTTGATCTTACTACTTCAAGTATTAATAATAGATTTAATGCTTTCACGATGATTCATTTTGATAACAAGAGATTTTTCGGGTTTCACTCGTCTGAAAAACTACGAATTTTCCCGACGTTTCGTGAATATTGCAGCTCACTTCTTCAGAGCTGACCTCAAACTGAAGTATCAGGTTCGCTTGTTCTTATATATACTCTCTAGGATGCCTATAAATGGCCAGAGCGCCCCACCGCACAGTGCGGCGAATTAGAAAATTAGGGTTTAAAATGATCCAGAGCCTACAATTTTTATCCGATTCCATCTTTTTTTAAGTTAAAGCTAATTAAATTATGAAGAGGTCTGTCGAGGGCGATTTTTCTAAAAAGGCTCTGTTTGTTAGTTATTCAAGTTGCAAAATGCCAAGAAACCATAACTTTTCATATTTGAGCTGCCTTTTCTGTAGAATTCGTTCGTTTTACCTGAAAAAGGCGAAAAACTGATAGATTTACAAACGATTAACAAATCCTAATAATTTAGATGAAGTTCGTGCAATCTGTTCAATTGTTATAAACGAATTTATGAACAAAATCGATTATTGCTGTACATTGAAGCCTGGAAGTTCTTTTCATCACGTTTTTGCCCGCGAAATCGAGTGAAATTAATGTTTCTTTGAAATGAAACACTAAAGCATGATTTTTTTGATTGTTATAAACAAATTTTGTAACTAAATTTAATAAATAAGCGCCTCTGTATACATAAAATGCATTTTTTCTGCGCAATTATTAGGTTTGCCTTCAAAAATGAAAGTTTTATGACAGAAATGGACAATCAAACTATTTACCATTGTTATAAACAATACTGACTATTAAATGCATTTGTTGAGCAGAATTGTTCATAAAACTGAAAAATATTGTCAAACGTCAGTTTTCTCCATCAGAATATTAATTTAGGGATAAAATGAACCATTATGAACAATTATTTATGGTATTGTTTATAACAATGGTAAATATTTTGATTGTCCATTTCTATTATGGAATTTTCATTTTTGAAGGCAAACCTAATGATTGCACTGAAAAATGCATTTTATATATGCAGAGGCGCTTATTTATTAAGTTTTTTTATGAAATTTGTTTATAACAATCAAGAAAATTATACTTCAGTTTTTTATTTCAACAAAACAATAATTTCACTTGATATTGTGTGGAAAAACGAGATGAACAGAACTTCCAGCCTTCAATGTACAGCAATGATCGATTTTGTTCATAAATTCGTTTATAACAATTGAACAGATTGCACGGACTTCATCTAAGTTATTAGGATTTGGTAATCGACTGTAAATCTGTCAGTTTTTCACCTTTTTGAGGTAAAATGAATGAATGCTACATAACAGGCAGCTCAAATATGAAAAACTATGTTTTTTTGGCATTTTGCAACTTGAATGACAAACAAACAAAGCCTTTTTAGTAAAATCGCCCTCGACAGACCTCTTCATAATTTAATTAGCTTTAACTTTAAAAAAAATGGAATCGGATAAAAATGGTAGGCTCTGGATGATTTTGAACCGCAATTTTCTAATTAGCCGCACTGTGCACCGTGGTGACTAGTTGAACCTGATTGGCGCATCAAGTCTTTTTATTTAAAAATCTGGGAGGACTATGTTTTCTTTGCAAAATGTTGTGTATCTTTTTAATGACTGTTGTTCTGTCAAATAAAATGTTATGTCCTATTTCGATATGATGTTCAGCTAGTGCTGATTGCGTGAAATGCACTAGCCTGACTTTACTCTCATGTTCCATTATATGTTGGCTCACCGCTCTCCCGGTTTTTCCAATATAGACTTTGTCACAAGAACAAGGGACTTTGTAAACTCCTGGATCACTTAGGGATGCCTTTTTGTCTTTAGGGTTATTTATTAGTTGTCCTATTTTCGCAGGTAGCTTAAATATGGTTTGGATGTTATGTTTGTTGAGAATTCTTCCTATTTGTTCTGTGACACCTTGAATGTAGGGTAGGGTGGTGGTCGTTTGTGCAACCAACTGCAACCCCTAAAAACTACCTCCTGTATGCCAAACACCATGATGGGAACAGCATAATGATTCGCTGGCGCCGACATTATTTCAAAATCAAGTTTATGTGGGCGAATTATTTTCGTGTCAATTTGTTACAATTTTTGCAATCAACTTCAAACCCTAAAATATAACCCCATTCGCAAAAAACAGTACCAGGTGTATACATATGAAACCGGTATTGCCATTTAGCGGCCAGTAGGCACACTTGTAGGCACTGTCGGAACTTACCATTTGTGCTAATTGGCATA
>NC_046663.1:124615683-124622170 GCF_010883055.1 Belonocnema kinseyi
ATCGAAAACTTTTTATAATGAGAGGGATTTTAAATTGAAAGGTTTTAATATATTTTCAATTTAAAACATTCAAATTGAGTAATTTTATAAACAGAAATTTCAAGAATTGTATTATTTGAAATTTTGTTCATAGAGTTAATAAATTAAAAATGCAAGCATTAATATTTGTTAAATTTTGAATATTCCTGAAGTATAACCTGATAAATTCGAATTACTTAATTTTGAAAGTTTTGAATTGAAAATTGAAATGCTGAATTCTAAATGTTTGTATTTGGGGATTATCATATTTTGGAGGCCATAATTTAAGCCTAATCAAGTTAGAAGGATTACAGTTGTCAACTTTACGATATTAAACCCTTATATTCAAAGCCAAATTAAATTTTAATGTTAACATTTTTGATTGTTAAAGATTTGATTCTTAAATTCAGAATTTTTTTAATGCTTTACATTTTTAATTTTACACTCTAAAACCTTTTTTTAAATTTTAATCATCCAGAAAAAATTATTAAATTTTAGTAGACACGACTTTTTTTACGTAAAAAAATTAATTTAGGAAATACCCCGTGCGCCAAGGTGACAATCCGTTGAGGGAAAAATGGTTTAAGCCAAATCTGCTGTTTACGTGAAGAAACTCACTATCTTCGTTTTGACGTAAGTCTTCTTTACGTATACGCTGCAACGCGAAAAGGAACCTTTACGTCAAACTTTAGAAAGTAACTGTTTTCTCCGAGACGGCAGAAGTAATCACGGCTTATCACATAAAAAAAATTATTAGATAACAAAATTTCGTCACTTATTTATCACATGAAAACATTTTTTCTTGTTTACAACCCAGGAAACAAAAATCCATTCACTTCTGTTTAATGGGTTTCGAAGTCTTTTGAATTGCGTATCTGTCACTAGAATTCTAAAACTGCCGCCGATTTGTTTTTTAAAGACTTTTAGTCGTTATAATTTTGTTGACTAACTTACATGCCATAAAAGACTAATAACTGAAATAGCAAAAGGAATCTAGTAGACCTGCGCATGATTTCTTTTAATCTTTCGATAATTTATAAATTTAAAAAATTGTTTGAAATATGGCAGCTTAAACACAAAAACGTCGGTCTCATTCAAAAAGAAGGAAACTGGTTCATACGCAATTCACAGAGCCGTCTTTTCAACGGATTCTTTTTCCTGGGAAGATTGAAGAAGTAAGAAAAAAATCTTGATTGAAATATATTGATTTTTAAAGAACAAGAAGCTTTAAGCATTATAACGCTAGGCGTAAATAATTAAAAATATCTTCCTTTTTAATTTAATAGACTCAATATTAAAATGGAAGTTTTAATATTATCAGAAATAAATATTTACTTTAACTTCAAGTACCTAGATGACAGTTTTGACTTGTCATATTCACTTGTAATTTTTACATTATGTCTAATTGTCCACTGTGTTATGAATTGCAGTTAGAAGAAAGTTGTAAAAAATACAATAGAGTGGAATTAAACTTCGGTTTTCAATCAATAATTTTGAAAAGGAGTATACAATTATTGAAAAAATAAGTCTAACAAAAAAGTGCCAGATCATTTTTTTTTTGTTTCGATTCATTATTTTATTCAAATATGAAATTCCTTCCAAATTTCTTTTTAATTATGCAAGAAATAAACATTTTTAATATGTTTTTCAAATAAAAAATTCGGGTTTTTGCATGATTGTCGTTATTTTTCTTAAAAAACCTTTTTTGTTAATGAGGCAATTAATTTATAATCCATAAGCCTTTAAAATTTTACACAAGAAACTGAAAGTTAATGAAATATTTAAATTGTTAGAAAATAAATTTATTTACGAACAAATTTGAAAAAAAAAGTTTTTATTAAAGGAAATAATTTAAAATAATTATTTTAGTATAATGTATGTATGTATTTAATCTCTCCTTTTTACGGGTTTGAGGGCCTCCGCACCCTGTACATATATTTAAAATTCCATCCTTAGTCTAACTTAGCTACAACTTATATTCTACTCTTTCGCATTACGTAGGATAAACAATAGTAACAGTAGTGATATTAATTCCTAAAATGAGCGAGATTCCAGGGCTTCCGTTTCCTCTTACCATAAAAAATGCATTCTCCACGATATTGAAAACAATTTTCGTTTTTTACTATCCCTTTTCAGAATCACCCGTTTGGCTCTGCCCTACTCCCTTGCTTTCCCTTACTTCTTCCAATTTCTTCATCCACATCACTCCCTGTCCACTACCATCCAAGATCCATCTTACACACTCATCCACACTCAACTGTTCCTCTTCCTCCATTTCGTATCCACATACTCCGCATAAATTCTCCTCTTCATTCATCCAATATCTGCATGCTCTCACTCCTTCTCCCATTCTGAACCGTACAACCCTACTCCATTTTTCTTCCATTTTTATTTTTTGCAGATATTCTGGTTCCGACAACTCTTTGTTCATCATATACCATCTATTGTACTTCGAATCTATAATCTTTGTCCATCTCTCTTCTCATTGTTTAACCAATAGCTCTAAATCTATGTCCTGCCCCACATTGCCCCACATTACCTCTCGCTTCATTGTTCCGAATTTCGCCGAAACATGCTTGGGCAATTTGACTTCCCTCTCCCCCTTTTTAACTTCTCTTCAAACCTCCATGCTCTCTTAATTTGTCTAGTAACCATATTTTCTCTTCCTATCTCTTCTTTTAACATATATCCTGGGCAACTCCAGCTAACCCCCATTACCCACCTCAGGAATCGCTCATGCATGCTCTCTACTTTCCTATGTTCTTTCCATCCCCAGATCTCCACACCATAACACAATACCACCCACACCAACGCATCAAACAACCAGACCCTCATTCTCCAATCGTTTTTGAACCTTCTCTTTCCTATACCCCATACTTGGCCCATTACTATACTCGCACATTCAATTCTTTTCCTCACCTGCAGCTCGTTTCCCCCTTCTGCCTCAAAACAAAAACCTAGGTAACAGAACTCCTCCACAATTTCCACTTTTTGTCCGTTCATCTTCCAAACGTAATTTATTTTGTTCTTTCTAGTTCTGAAACACATCACCTTTGTCTTATCTACGTTCACCGTCAGCTCTTTTGTTCCCACATACTCTTCGAAGATTCACATCATTAGGTTCATCCCCTTCTCATCATCTGCTAATAGAACTACATCGTCTGCGTATGCTAGAGAGTATAGTTTGCTATTACCCAAAACCGTTCCTCCTTTCCGTTTCTCCTTTAGCTTCTCCTCTAAGTCTCCCAATAGGATACTAAATAGTAACGGACTCAAAAGGCACCCTTGCCATAGACCTCGGCTTGTCCAGAAAACCTGCTCTTTTTTCTTTCCTATTTTCACCCTAATCCTGGTTTCAGTAAAAAGTTCCTTTATCCTCTCCACTAACTTTTCCTCTACACCCCTCTCTTTCATTGCCTGCCATAGTACTTTTCTATTCACTGAGTCAAACGCTGCTTTGAAATACATGAACAAAGCGACTAGTCTCCCTTTCTTTCTCCCCAAATTTCTGTTAACTAAATAGTTAAGTACGTAGATTTTGTTTATAGTTCTCATTTCTTTTCTAAATCCCGTCTGATTATGTGGGATACTTTCTTTTTGTTCTACCTGACTCTCCAGCCTATTTCTTAAGATTTCTGCATATATTTTATAGCCGACTGACATGAGAGTGATCCCTCTGTATTCCTCTACCTTCTTTCCTTCCCCTTTCTTGACAAGCGGTACCACCAGTCTCGTCGTCCACTCTTCCGGCCAACCTTCCCCTTTCCATACCTTATTGCAGATCTTCCACACCCCATCCCTAATCACTTCTCCTCCAAACTTCATCGCTTCGTTCTCCATCCCATCTTCTCCTGTCGCCTAGCTTCTTTTTAACCTATTTATTGCCTTATCCACTTCTTCTCTTGTTATCTCGTTCCCTTCCTCCATTTCTCCTTGGACTATCCTACACTTTTCCCCTTTGATCTTATTTTGCTCTCCCCCTAATAGACCCTCAAAATAATCCGTCCATTCCACCATTTCTATTTCTTCGTTAACGCCCTTCCTTTCCCCTCTATCCCTATTTATCACATCCCACACCCTACCTTCTTTGATCGCCTTTTCTACCTCTGCTTTATATTCTTCCTTTCCCCTCTGTCTTTTCATTCCCAGCATCTTCTCATGTTCTTTTTTCCTCCTGTTATACTCCTCCTTCTCCATTTCCCCTCTTCTCCATTTGCTCATACACTCTTTTATTCTCTCTTTACACTCCCAGCATTCCTCGTCCCACCAGCCTCTCTTTCCCCCAACTCTTTCTTCATTAGTACCCAGCTCATCCTTTACCTTTTCAATGGACCCCTTCAACCTTTCAATTAACGAGTCTATTCCTTCCTCTTTTTCATAACTAACCTTCTCCTTTTCCATCTTTTGTTTAAACTCTTTTAATTTATCTACCGCCCAGATTCCCGTTTTCGTATTTCGTTCGCACCCTTTTTCCTTTCTCCTTCTGCCGCGCTTACTGACGCCTCTTTTTAGTGTAACTATAACCGGGAAGTGCTCGGACCCTATTTCATTCCCTACCTTCATACTCCCTATCCTATGCCGCATTCTTTCTTCAGCCAAGATGTAGTCTATTACTGTTGCTCCCTTTCCTATGAATGTGATCTCCCCTTCCTCATCTCCTTTCATATTGCCATTGCATATAAACCATCCTGTTTCTCCTATCATGTCTAGTAACTTCCTCCCCTCCCTGTCCGTCTCTCTATGTTTGGAGTTCCTTATAAATGCCTCCTTTTCTTCATGCCATAACCCTCCCCCTTGTTCGCCAGTCCATGCATTTAAGTCCCCTCCTATTAAAACTAATTCTTCCTTCTTTTCCTCCATCCACCTCCTTATTACTCTCCAGCCTTCCTCTCCCCTCTTCTTCTGTGTACACACACCACTGCTATTTCTGCTTTCCCAATTATAATTTTTCTTATCATTGTTCCATCCTTTTCCTCCATGTTCCTATTTTTTCTCCCTTTTACTGCTAATTCTTTTTTCACCCCTGACACCATGCCGCCCATCCCTCTCCCTTTAACGTGTTCTTTTCTTGCTTCTTGCATTGTCCACACATAACCTTTCTGTAACAGCTTTTTATTCCCTTCCAGTCCTTCTCATCTGCCCAAGTTTCACTCATCATAATCATATCCCACTTTTCTAACTCCTCCCAAAATCCTTTATTCTTGTTCTTTAAACCTGACACATTCCAGAAAGCTACTTTCACGTTTCTCTCTTCCCCTCCCTCTTCTTTCCTCTTCACTTTGTTTCCCCTTTGCCGTTTAGAAACCCCTCTGATTTATATCTAGACTCTTTTTCGTCTCCCTTTCCCCTAACTTTCTCGAGACTTTTTCCTTTTTTCCTTAATTCTTTTAATTCTTCATCCCAGCACCATTCCTCTCCATTTATCCATAACCTGTCTCTCCCTATCCACATCATATGGCCCCTTTTCCTCTTTACCCAAGCCCTCTGCTCTATTTGCCATCTCCTTTTCCTCTACCCCCATGTCAGATCTTCTTCAATTCTTGCCCTTCTTCCTCTCAATAATTTTTATCTCACCATAATTTTCTTTTTCTCCTCCTCACTCCCCACTTTTACTAGAAACATTCCTTCTTTTCCTTCCTTTGTCCCTCCTACTGTCTTGACTACTTCTATCCTTACCTGCACTCTAATATCTCGAAAAAGATTTGTTATTTCCGATTCTCCTGTCTCACTTCGGACGTTCTTTTCATTCCCTTGAACTATTTCCTCATTTTCTGGTTTTCCCCCATATGCTCATTCCTAATTTCTAGACTGGATACCCGCTCTTCCAACTATTTTATTTCTTTAGATATCTGTTCGTCAACCTCTCTCTGTCTATTCTCAATGCTCTCTAGCTTACCCCAAACCTTGTCTTTCTCCGCCTTCCAACGTTTATCCCATTCTTCCCATTTTTCTCTGACCTTTATCACTTCCCCCCTTACATCGTTTCCCTGCCTATTCATATCCCTATTCATGTCATCCAATCTCTTTCTTGTTTCCTCTCTAAACCCTTTAATGAGAGCTTCAAATTTTTCAAACATCCCCCCATCCCCCCCCTCTCTCTCTCTTTGGTGTTTTCCTTTTAATTCTAACTCTCTTGTTCTTCTGGTACTTCTCTACCTCATCTTCCCCAGCCACTCTTTTCCTTTTTTCCTCCCCTTCACTGCTAGTCGCGCTTGCCTTTTTTTGCCATTCCTCCAGACTTCTGTTCGAACCCGCGTTGCCTAGATTGTTAAGGCGCTGTAAATTTGAGGGCCTTCCCCGTTGCTTGTCCGTACCTGAGTCCGCTACCCTCCACACCCGGGTCGACTTCTCGTAATTTTTATCACCACTGCTGTCACTACGATCAACGTCACCCATCCCCCCACTTTCAATGCTTTCAGCAACGTCAGCTGTTGCAGCCACTACGGTTTTCTGCTCTGTGCGATCGTCC
>NC_046663.1:124622270-124628239 GCF_010883055.1 Belonocnema kinseyi
GGCGCATACTTTGAATAAAATATTTGTTATCATTCTCTTGAAATAAATGTGTTTTTTTCTTGAAAAAATACCGGTTTCATATGTATACACCTGGTATGTCGGGGCCAGCGAAAAGTTTCACTGGCCCCGACATTATCCATGGCGACATTATCCCAACATGGCGAGGCCAGAAAAACGTTTTGCTAGCCTCGACATGATCCAGAATCAACTTTATATGGGCGCATTATTTTCGCCTTAATTTGTGTAAATTTTACAACCAACTTTTACCCCTGAGAACTACCCCCTGTAAAAAAAACACCTTGGCTGGTCAAGCGAAACGTTTTGCTAGCCCCGACATTATCCTAAATCAACTTCATATGGGTGCATTATTTTCGTCTTACACTGTTCAAATTTTTACAACCAACTTCAACCCCTAAAACTACCCCCTTTTCGATAAACACCATGTTCAGAACATCAGGGTTAACTTTCAGGGTTTGAAGTTGTTTGCAAAAATTTTAAGAAATTAACACGAAAATAATTCGCCCATATAAAGCTGATTTTGGATCATGTCGGCACCAGTAAATCGTTTTGCTGTTCCCGCCATAGTGTTTGCCGCAGAGGGGTTAGTTTTTACGAAATGAAGTTGTTTGAAAATATTTAAACAAATTAAAACAAATATAAGTTGCCCATATGAAGTTGATTTTGAATAATGTCGGGACCAGCGAAACGTTACGCTGGCTCCGCCATGCTGTTTTTCACACAGGGATTAGTTTTTAGAGGTTGAAGTTGGTTGCACGAATTTGATAAAAATTAAGATGAAAATCATGCACCTCCATAAAGTTGATTTTTGATAATGTCAAAGGCAGCGAAACGTTTCGCTGAACCGGCCATTCTGTTTTTCGCAGAGGAAGTGGTATTTAGGAGTTGAAGTTGGTTGCACAAATTTGAACAAATTAAGACGAAAATAATGCATCGACATACAGTTGATTTTGGATAATATGAGGGCTAGGAAAACGTTTCGCTGGCCACGCCATGGTGTTTGCCGAATACGGGGTAGCTTTTAGGGGTTCAAGTTGGTTGCACAAATTTGAGCAATTTAAGACGAAAATAATGGGCTCCGATTAAGTTGATTTTGAATAATGTCGGCGCTAGCGAATCACTATGCTGTTGCCACTATGGTGTTTGCCGAAAAGGGCGTAGTTTTTAGGGGTTGAAGTGGCTTGAACAAATTAAGACGAAATAAATGCGCTCATATAAAGATGATTTTGGATAATGTCTGGGCCAGCGAAACATTTTGCTGTTCCCACCATGGTGTTTGGCATACAGGGGGTATTTTCTAGCGGTTAATGTTGGTAGCACAAATTAGAACCAATATAAACGAAAATAATGCGCCCATATAAAGTTGATTTTCATTAAAATTTACGAAACTTAAATTAGACCAAAATCCAAATTAAAAATCCTATTTAACGTCCAATAAATCAAATGGATGTAAAATCCTGTTAAACAAAATAGGAATCCAAAGACCAAATTTGGACCACAACGAATAAACGAAAACCAAAAAAAAACCTTTTGTAATATGAAAAAAAAATAAAATAAAATTTTCGGAAAAAAATAAAAAAAGAGTTCTTGCTCGACATACAAGGGCATTTGTTGATGTTGACCATGAGTTTGACTGAGATAATGTTCAAATTTTGCATAGTGAAAGTAATAAGAGAAAGAGGGAATTCATGGAAATGCTTTATATTGAAAAACAAAAAAAGTTATCTATTAATTTAAAACCCGATTTGGATGGGTTGAACAAAAGTTATGCTAATATGATTAATTACATATAACGTAGCTGTTTCATGAATTCTGTTTTTCTTTTACTTTCTCTATTTCTGATATAATTGTGACAGATATTTATATTGTGTTTACAACAGATTGGCCTACTGACCCTCATTCGATTCTCAGGTATCAAAGAGAGAGCACCTGTTGGTGGGTGCTGTCAATTTCTACCACTTAAAATTTTCTTGCCTTGATAAGGTTACTGTACGAGTACCGAAACGTTGGTAATGCAAAGTTTTTTATTTATGCTTTTTATTTTTATTTTATTGTAATTTGATGGTCATAAAAATAAAAAAGACGAAAAAAGGAAAAAGAGAAGGAAGGGGATGTGGTTGGTTGCCTTCTCATTTTTCTTTCCTCTTTTTTATTTTTTTTTCCGAAAATTTTATTTTATTTTTTTTTCAGATTACAATATGGTTTTTTTTTGTTTTCGTTTATTCGTTGTGGTGCCAATTTGGTCGTTGGATTCTTGTTTTCTTTAACAGGATTTTGCATCAATTTGATTTTTATTAATGTCGGGACCAACAAAACGTTTCGCTGGTCCCACCATGCTGTTTTTCGCACAGGGGTAGTTTTTAGGGGCTGAAATTGGTCATGCAAATTTGAACATATTAAGACGAAAATAATGTATCCATATAAAATTTATTTTGGATAATGTCGAGGCCAGCGAAACGCTTCGCTCGCCTGGCCATGCTGTTTTTTGTAGAGGGGTTAGTCTTAGGGGTTAAAGTTTGTTGCACAGATTTCGAAAAATTAAGACGAAAATAATGCACCAACATATAGTTGATTTTGGATAATATGAGGGCTAGGGAAACGTTTCGCTGACCCCGCCATAGTGTTTGCCGCATAAGGGGTATCGTTTAGCGGTTAAAGTTGGCTTCACAAATTTGAACAATTTAAGACGAAAATAATGGGCTCTGAAAAAGTTGATTTTGAATAATGTCGGCGCTAGCGAATCATTTTGCTGTTGCCACTATGGTGTTTTCCGAAAAGGGGGTAGTTTTCAGGGGTTGAAGTTGGTTGCAGAAAGTTAGACAATTTTAGACAAAAATAATGCGCCCAATAAAGCGCAGCGAAAAGGTTCTTTGTAGCTTGTGATGTTCCTGCTTCTGCTTCCGGCACTTTTAATTTTGGTCTTCTTTCATTCAAATCGCCTTTTTTAACAATACGAACTGCAGTTTTTTATCTAAAGTATGCAAATTCTTAAGTAAATTAGTTCCCTCTTCTAAAATGGATCCTTTTAATGCTTCTATCTTTCCCCACTTAATTTTTTAAGAACATTCTTTAAAGCTTTTTGTTTTTCGATGTGGCGGAAATGCTGCCTCTGAAGCTTTGAACATAGTATCTAATTAGATTGAATTTTTCTCGACAAACTTATCCTTATTAAAAATATAAGCTTTGAACTTTTTATTAAAAGTCATTACAAAAAACTGAGTCAGTTTATTACGAACTATTTCTTGTAAATTTGCAGAAAAGCTATATTTTCCCTCTAAACGATTTAGCAGACCTTCGCAACTTTTAGAATTTGATTCAAACATCATATCAGAGAGTTCTCGATTTTTTGTTTGGATAGAATCCATGTTTTTCTAATTATACAAAATCAATAAGGTGATAATCGTAAATTTGTAAAATTGTAAAATTGAAATGTAAATGTAAAATTAAAAATCCCAGCTGATCGGTTTCGCAAGTTATGGGCGTTTTTGTATTTATGCTATGCATCCTCATGAAAGACAGAGTAGAACACTTTAGTTCACACATGCAATTGGCCTCTTGATTCCAAGGTGAAGAAATTGAGAATTTATTTATGATTCATTGTTGAAAATCTTGTTTCTTTTCGGAAATTTATTGATATTTTGATCTACCGGCGCTCTGAATAATGCCACTTTTTCAGTATTTCCGTTTATGCAACATATCTCAAAACGCTTCAGCTAATTTTTATAAAGTTATTGTTTTCTAAATTATATTTAGAATGAATACCGTTCGCTGGCGCATGCAAATCCGTGATCGAAAAATTTATGTGAAGTTCCATATACACAAGAGCTCCGATATAATAACACTTTCGACGGTTATTTCACATTAGCCTTGCGTGTAAATCGGTGCCACGAAACGTAACCAGTCAGTGCCGTATGAACCATTTCTGTTGGATTTTTCTCCATTGTAAAAATTTTTTTTTTAATTTTTGTTCTTTTTGTTGTCTAATACATATAACAATTTAAATTTGAGGAAACACTCGCGGTAAATAAAAATTGAGCTGTGACAGGGATATTATTCCTTATTATAGCCAAACATTTAGCTGGAAACGAACGAGGGAATTTAGGAAGATCAAAAAAGTTTTTACTTTCATCGTAATAAGTACTTAACTATTGACTATCATAAAATCAAGCTTAAATTTATAGAAAGCTTTTATGGTAAAATTAGTCTTCAATTTATCTTCGCCAAGACTAATATTTACCTACTGATTATTTCAATATTTTAAAGTATGAAATAGCCAACAGATGGACTTATTTATTCATAATGAGTTAACCTATAAATTTCACATGAGATTTCACGAGTAGTTGTGATATTACCGGTTTTTAAACTATAAGCAAAGCATAAAACTTTGATTTAATCAAATTTCAACACTTAAAACCATACGTTCGAAGTTACATCTCTATAAAGCTTTTACGTTTAAATTAGTTTGAACTTTCGTTTTTGTAAATGCTAATGCTTAACTACTAATTTTTTTTTAAAAGTATGAAATATCTAAAAGTCGAGCTTACGTACTTGTAACGAGTAACCTTAGCATAAAAGTTTATGTAATTTGATGTGCATAAAGATACATTATCGTAATATCTGGAACATTTTTAAATCTCTAAACTAAGCACGTAACATTACTTAAATCAAATTTTGTGATTTGAAATCGCAATTTCATCTAAATAAGGATTTTTTATCTGAATAAGTTTGAACTTTCATCTTCTTTAATGCTTAACTATTGACGAGAATTCCCATGTTCCTAAGTAAATTATTGATTAAATCTAATTTCGTGATATAAAATAATAAAATCGTATAGCTTAGAAATTTTTTGATTAAAAATCATATAATCGAGCTTACATCTATTTAAAGCTTTTATGTTTAAATCAGTCGTACATTTATTCTCGTGAATGCTGATATTTAACTACTGTTTATTTCAGTCTTTAAAAATTCAGATTATACACTCGCTGTTACATCTATATAAAGCTTTTATGTTTAAATTAAGCGAACTTGTTCCGTCGCAAATTACCGCTTCAATCTTATAACTAAACATAGATCGAAGTTCTCTTGAATTATGAAAACAATTTTTCAGAATAGTGCTGTATATTAAAAATATTTTCGGATAATGAGCTCCATTCGCAGCTTCTCATAAAATATAAATTCGTGTAAGCTACGTACCTAACTATATTTAAATTAAAGAGAGCCTGAAAATATTCTAAAATTACTTGTAAAAACTGAACTTGAAATTTAAATGAAATTAAGATAAATTAAAAAATTAAATAAAATTTAGTTGAATTTAAAATTTAAATAAAATGTAGTTAAATTCAACATTTGAATGAAATTTAGGTGAATAAAAGAATTAAATAAAGTTGAGTTAAATTAAATTAATTTCTCGTCTGGTTTCTTTTCAAAGAGAAATTTTTTAGATACTAAGTAAATAAGTTTTAAAACAATTCTATTCGTACTTTAAGATTTATTGTAGTGCAATTTTAAAAATTATTTTGTATAAACTAAATTTAAAGATTGAATACAATTTAAATCATTTCAAAAAGTGAATACATTTTAGTCATATTCAAAATTGAAGTAAAATTTAGTTGAATTTAAGTAAATTTCAGTTAAAATTGTAGATGTTAAATGGTGTTAAATTTAAGTACAATTTAGTTTTAAAAAATGAAACTGTCGTTAAATTTTAAATTTGATTGAATTGAATACAGATATGTGGGTTGTTTCTTGGCTTCAACAATGGAGAGCATTTAAATAAGCTGGAGAAATTAAAAAAAAATCCCTTGTTTTTATAATAATTAGTTAAGGTACAACCAAAACACTCAGGAAATTAATTAGGATTATAACTGACTTATAATAATAAAGAATAGATCTAGAGCAGAAATTATATTAAAATAATCTCTACAAGTGGAAACTGTTCTTCAGCATAACTA
>NC_046663.1:124628339-124637463 GCF_010883055.1 Belonocnema kinseyi
ACCCTTCACACCTTTGCCTTCACTCACCCTTCTTCCTTTACACTCGATCTCCGCACTTTCTGCCTTTTCTGCATCCACTCACCCTTATTTTCTTCACCAAAGAAAAAAATACACCTCTTGAGAAAAAGAGTTCTTTCGCGATCGGTACCGGAAACGGAAGCCCATTTTAGTATAATCATAAATTTTGAATGGAATTAAATATGTAAACAGTTAAACATTAGTAAAATGCAAACAAAAGCTTAATCGACCAGCTGGAAAATATAGTTTTCTATACATGACCAGTGGAGAAAATTTTAATGTTTCAACTTATTTTTCTTAATAAATACAAAATAAAGAAATAGTGGAAATAATTCAATGAAACTGAATAGAAAGCTAAGGAAACTTATATATTTATTACAAATAAAATGAAAATTGCGTCAAATGCTTTTAAAAAATATAGACTGTTAAAGTACATAATAGTTCTGTGAATTTATAGCATTGGTTTATATTATTTTTCATGATTGCGGTTTAAAAAATGTAATTAGCTAAAATATTAAAACAACAAAAATACCAAAATTATGGCAATTTTTATGTAGAGTTTTAATATTAAATGTTAATAACAAAAAATTAATCAAACTTATATTTTTTCTTAAAGTTAGATTTTTGGAGCAGGGAAAATGACATTTTATAAAATTGAGTTACTTCTTATTTCAATTTAAAAAAATGGTTCATATTTATAACATGGCCTTAGCTAAACTGTAGAAGCAAGTCGTAATTTCCTTTGACTTTCGAAATTGCTTCTTACACTTTACAGCTGTTAAAAAACTCATATACCACCAAATTCACAAATATTTCAAAAATGTAAGATTTCAGAAGACATTTGACTAGGTCTATAAGAAAATTATAAATTATAATTATAGCTTTTTTAGTTTATTTAAATTTAAATAATACTTAACTGTATCTGCAAATTCATTTTTCTACTAATTTCCAAAACATTATAACTTAAATAAAAAACAAACTTTTTAATTCAAATTTGTTATTACTATTTTATACTAACCTCTTTGCTACAGTTTGGGCCTAATTTTGATTTCAAAAAGTCTTTAGAGTTTTCGAATTCCTTCAAGACCTTTTCTACTCAATTAAAATTATTATTTCATTCACTTATAAAGTAAAATTAGATTATTACCATTTTGGATTTCACATGCACTATAAATTGGCGCGACCGAATATATGGTTGCCTGTAGCGCCTCTACAAGTATGTGGAGGAATCAATCGGTACATATCGCGCCTCTACAAGTATGTGGCACTAAAACCAATTTATGTATATATATATATATATATATATATATATATGCAAGACCACAAACTTGCCTGCCGCGCTAACTACCGGTATGTGGTACAACTAATCTCATGTCGTATCTAGGACCTATATCTTTGTCGATATCTAGAATAGTTTTGAAACTTTGACAAAAAAGTGGTAAAAACGAGGATACAAGGTTTTGGGAATGTAAAGAATTTATTTTGCTAAACAATATTTTCCATTTCTTACTTTCAAATCCATATCTACGGACACGGAGCAACATTGCACTCAATAAAAAATGCGCTAATTGTTTAAAAAATACGTATAAAAAAAATGCACACCTAGATATTTTCGAGAGGAATGCAATGGTGCACTTGGTTTTTCGATCCAATGCATGCTTTGTTTATAACAATTTCAGAAAGATAACAAGTAGCGTAATTGTTTAACAAATTGTTTAAACAAAACAAAAACAAAAAAATGCGCAACGAGATATTTCCGACACGTATCTAGAGGTGTTTTTACTTTTTTGATAGAACTCTTAGTTTTTTTGAATTAATTACACAACTTTCAAATCCATATCGGTGGCAAACTTCAACGTCGTGAAAGATTAGGGCCACTGTAAAAAATATAAAAATTCTACCATTTATAATGGTAAAATTACCAACCAAGAATTGGTGCAATTTTACTACTCTGATTATAGCTTGTGAATCTGTGACTTTCAGAGTAGGTAATAAATGGACCTACTTTCAGAGTGTGAATTTGTTGACGCTGGTAAAAGTACAGAAACTATTAAAAATTCCCTTTTCCAACGTAATCTCACGTCTTTAAATTTGATTATTGATAACGCGGCGTACTTGCACAGCTCTGAACGTAGTATAAGTACAAGTAATTGTAAGGTTTCCAAGTTGCGGAAAATAATGAAAAACTGGTAAAAATAAAATTAGGTGTAAAAGAGCGTGTTTCAGAACGGTATAAATTATGGATAAATTTACTTGCAAAAATTGTTAAAAATGTTAAACAAGAATTTCTTTAATTAAAAGAACTGCTTTCTACTGTATTCCTTATTTGAACGGGAAATTTACAATTTCTAGTCAAATTACCATTATTCACATTTCTCATGTAGATGCTAAAGTTGACATGTTGAATAAAAACACAAATATTTTTGGTTAGAATACTATCACCTAAAATTCATAATGCATTTGTAATTTTGCAGAATCTGCCTGGATACTTAAATAACCTAAAAGTTAAATTCCATACTGAAAGTGGATGTTCGTTATTTTCAAGGAAAACGTTACTTTGGGAGTAGGTAATAATCGGACCTACTCTGAAAGTGGTAAAATTACCAAAAAAAATTTTTTGGTGGAGGTTATGGAAGATATTGCGTAACTATCGCTTTACCAAAATGTCAAATCATAGTGGACCAGCTTTCATAAAATATGCAGAACTTTAAGTAAATAATAAATATTTTACCTAGAAAGAATAACCGAAATTTATCATTCTGTAACCGATTTTGAGGGAATTATTGTCACTGCATAATTTAAAATTTGCTTCACTTTCCAGTTGCAAACATTACTTAACAAGCATGAAACTTTATCCAGTTTTTCCTGAATGTGTGACAGAATAGTTGTCAATAATTACACGACGTGCATTAATGATTACTTTTGAAAATATTTACTCTACATTTGGAAAATTTAATCTGCGTTATTCAAGGTTACCGAACTGTCATTTATTCTTTAACATTTCGCAAGCCATAAATTATTACAATAATGTAAAACATTCTCCTTGGGTAAAAGCTATCTCAGGGTTCCCATCCAGCCCCTTAACCCAGCCTGCGGGGGGTTTATTGTTTCGGGCGAGTCGAGCGCTGGCGGTACAGTCTTCTTCAACAACGCACTGCGAACCCTATAGTCTACACGCTACGCACCATCCCGATATACTAGGAAGAGAAAGAGACACTTGGGAAAGGAAAAGCAAGGAAACACAGTGTAGGACTACATATTAAGGGGCCCGTCATCTTTTCGGATTGAACATTGAATAGTTACAAATTTCTTTTTTTCTTTTGATACTTAAATGTATTCAAACATTACATTATTCCTTCGTTAGAAAAATGTGTAGGCCCTGAAAAGGGCCGATTTTTCTTGGCTCTCTCCTGCTTGATACGGCAGTCCTCGTTGGGGATAGAAATACTTCATTGCTTCTATAATACTAAAAAACAATTCTTCGTTTGAGGTGTATGTGTTTCTCCAAACATATTCAATTAGGTAATGTTCAGTATTCTCAACTGACATTTTCCCGAGTCGCCTACGTAGATCCCGTTTGATCTTGGACCAGTGCGACTCAATATTTTGTGTCTGAATATTCTTGTCCTTAGGATTGACGAAACTCGTAGAATGGTTCACCGTTGAGTGCTGGTGTCCCAATTTCTTCAAATTATTATAACCACACCACATATCTGTTAGGACATGTGTCCCTGGTTCAACGAATTTTTGAATGACTGTTTGGAGCGTTCTAGCGTCGCGCGATGCTACGTAGGTCAAAAAACATTTCTTCGTCGCCCGGTCAATACCCCCGACGATCCACCTTGTACGTTTTATGCGACCTTTATTGTACTTGCGCTTTCCGAAGGCACTTTCGTCGATTTCAACGATATGACTGATTCCACCAATTTTTGCGCCATTTTCAAAGATCCAAGCGGCGATTAAACATTAATCTGTTTTAGTTAAAAATTCAACTCTGTGGTTAAGAGTTCTTGAGTTTTGTTACAAATTGGTTTTTTGCGGTAAAAAATTAATTTTTTGGTTTGGAAATTCATCTTTTTGGTTAAAAATTGAATAAAACATATTTTTAGTTACAATAATTTAAGTATTAAAAGAAAAAAAAGAAATTTTTAACTATTCAATGTTCAATCCAAAAAGATGACGGGCCCCTTAATAGGTAGTTCTGTACTGTGTTTCCTTCCTTATCCTAGTGTCTCTCTTTCTCTTCCTAGTGTATCGCGATGGTGCGTAGCGTGTAGGGTTCGCAGTGCGTTGTTAAAGAAGATTGTACCGTCAGCGCTCGATTCGGCCGAAACAATAGACGGGGCTGGGTTAAGGGGCTGGGTGGGAACATTGAGATAGCTTTTACCCATCTCCTTTTGGTCCATATATCCCAATTATACTTAAAAGTTCGGTAAAAATTCTTTACCAAATTTTCTTCGTGCAGTATAAATAACAAAAAAGTATCGGGTGAAAATATAATTGCACTGTAATTTTTCTCATGTATTTCCTACCCAAGAATAGGTTTTGTGCAATTATATTAAAACTTATTTATAATCAGTCAATATATCGAAATTGACACAAATAGAGCAAATAAAATTTAGAAATATTGTATCATGACAGGCTAGTCAGCCTGTCACACGGTACGCTCGGCTACCTTTGCTCTGTGGATTCTTGAAAAACTTACCCTGTACCTACTATGAACGAAATAATGATTATAGCAATTTATTTCATCAACTTATTTTTTGAAATTGTTAATGTTTCAGATCATAATTTTACATACAATGTTTCAAGATAGCTGATTTAATGATTCGTCATATTTATATTATAAAAAAAATCTGCCTGCTGCGCGGACACGTTTTCATCGCACGCTGTGTGCGCGGCTCACAAGTTTGAGCGCACCTAGGGATCGCGATAGTAGATTCTTGCGCTTCGCGCTCGATAATATATTGTTGTCGCGCTTGATACTTTTGCCACATTTGTGTGCAGGCCTTTTAGTATTAAAGGTCAAAGCACCAATAACTGTATATTCTTGACTGTGTATTCTTCTTTGTTAAGCCTCCTTAGGATTTGATTAACATATTCTCATCACGTATCTCTAGCTTTGTACTCGATTTTGTCCAAAAAGCGAACTTTTCTACATTACATAAGAGTTTATGGCAAATTTGTATATATTTTTTGGCTAAACAACTTTTGTTTTTTCATTTTTTTCGTCTTTTGTGTCGTTTTTCCAAGAATTTAATCTTTTTATTTTTAATCTCATGTTTTACGATTAAAATAAAATGTACTTCTCCCATCGAAAAATTTATAATAACAAATTCCTAGATCTTTCTTGGCTGAACAACTTGTGTCTACTAACAACAACAAGCTATGTTCTATTTTTTCGTATTTTGAATAGTTTGAGCGCAAATAGAAATCTTTGATTTTTCATTATTTTTTGTGCAATCAAAATTTGGATTTCGATTATTCAGAAAAATTCAAAAAATGGTTACGATAATTTTTTATGATGTTCAAAATGCAACGTTTTTCTTCCTATGACTTTTTTTCATTTAGTGCGTTGTTGGTCTTCAAGTATTTATTTATTTTTTTGTTTGTTTAGATTTAAAACATGCTATACTTCCAGCATTTTTTTTGTCAAAAAAAGTCATTAAGAGTACTACTAATATCGATACATAAAATTTGTAAATTAAGAAAAACATTCCAAAATGTGCTCACTTTTTGCATTTTAATCGAAAATGGTTGGCTAACAAACTTCACCTTTAGTTTAGGACAATAAAACAGTACACCAAAGATCAATACAGTCTCCCAATTTTTTAGAAAATTATCGTGCTAACAAACTAAAAATCTACTAACAGGCAGACATACAGACACTGAGACAGACACATTCATAAAAACCTGTTTTTTGGATTTAGGGGTTCTCAAAACGTGAACATTTGACAAAAACCGGGGGGGGGGGGGGGGGGGGGGGGGGGGGGGGGTAAATTTTACACAAATATAATACGTTCTCTGATGAGGATGTAAAAATCTTTGCGTATAAAAAATTTAATTTGTATTACAATAATTCATATTATTTTTAATAATGAACAATGTTTAAAAAATGTTTACACATTTCATTATGTAAATTTTCATTTAGATACTTATTAGTTTTGTAAATAAATTAAAATAATTCCTATAATTTTAATTTCAATAAAAAAAACATTGCTGCTTACAAAATTATATAATTACGAAATTCACATGCGTGCGAAGCGAGGTGAAGCGCAGCGAGGAAGGTTATGCCTTAGGAGCTAGCGGATTAGTTATAAGGTGTGGATGGATGTTATTTTTTAACAGATAGTTGTAAGAAAATTCTTCAAAAACATTAAGCGTAAGCAAATCAATTTTTTAAGGCCACCAGGCCGAAAAATAAACGCTTATCTGGTTAATTACGAAATTCATATTTTCAAGTTTAAAATTTTAACTGGATTTTCTTAATTGATATCTGTAATTTTCTCAAGTATAGGTTAAATTTGTTATAAACTACACAAATTTCATTTTATCTTCCTGTCTTGTATTTAATGGATCAGAGTTTATTTGCAAATTTTAAAAATTTATTTTAATGTGTATAGAGTTTCGCTATTGTGATAAAGGTGACCAATTTTAATACAAATTAAAAGAAGTAATTACATAATGGCAAAGAATTTTATATTATATTTCCATTGATGTTCCAAGAATGTTTCTTTTCATTATTAAAGAATCAAATACAGTATTTTAGTTTGAAATAAAAATTTAACATCGCCATAAAATTTCGAAGTTTTAAATGTTGTTCTAATTTTAATTTCATACTAATATTGCGATCATAATATGTGTTTTGATAATAAAAGGTACCATTGTGTCCGTATTGAGATTGAGTTGCATATAGGGATAAAAATCCGGATAAATGTCCCACATTTTAGGTTCAGAACGAACCCACTAAATTAAAAAAAAAACAGTCTCCAGGGGACTTTTGTAGTAGGAATTTCGAAAATCAATTTTTCGAAGAAAAACAAGGCATCTAAATTTTGCGAGTGGCATATGAATACGTTTAAAATTTTTAGTTAAAACCTCAAAATGTCCCACTTTGTAACTTCCGGGACATATGTATAATTAATTAATTTAATTCATAGAGAGGAGATGGCTCGAATATGACATAGGGCTCGAATATGGCACACTTGGATTTCTAACAAACTAAAACGTGTACTCCGTTAGTAATAGTAGGAGTTGAATGCTCTTTATTCTAGTCGAAAAAAGTGTAAGTTTTATTGTTCGATATGCATTATTGATAACGTGAGATAAAAAATATAATAAACGGTTATCCTCAACTTCATTTTAGATGAGCCTTAAATGTCCAATTATTATCTTGCGAATGGAGTTTGATTAATAAATGGTTACTTTTAGTAATACATTAGGGTTAATAGAATAGAGTATTACACAGGAGATATGGAGATGCTTCTCTTTAAAGGTTATGCTTTTTAGAGATGAATATTTTGTAGGTGGTGGCTCGAATATGGCACACTTTTTTGACCAAAAAATCACAGTTAAACATTATTCAACTTTCCGAATGTTAACAAGAATGGGTTCATGTATTCATGTACTTAATGCATTTCCTGCGATGGATCCTGCACTTTGCCAGAGGAGGAATGTTCAGTAGAGTGTACTTATTGCCTGCAACCAATGATCCCAGAGTGGTTGCACCGGAG
Organism: Belonocnema kinseyi; assembly: GCF_010883055.1. Classification (NCBI taxonomy): domain Eukaryota; kingdom Metazoa; phylum Arthropoda; class Insecta; order Hymenoptera; family Cynipidae; genus Belonocnema; species Belonocnema kinseyi. The sequence continues at coordinate 124,636,091 of NC_046663.1, forward strand.
CATTATCAGCCCTATGGATGTGCGACTATTCTCAGTAAGTTCGCTGTATATTGTATTCTTCAGAATTATATTATTAAATATTTGCATATAGTTAACTAGCTTATTTTTTGTGTATTTTACTTCTTTTTCTAGGTGTGCCATATTCGAGCCATCCTTTTTCGCTTTCCGAAAACCTCGTTTTCGGAAAATCTTTATTTGAAAAAGAAACGTTGGTGATGTGCGAAAGTCAACCGTGCCATTCGAAAGGTTATCCCTAACAATTCCCGATGCAGGAAATGTGCGGGGGTTTCATATTTTAACACTAGCAAGATTCAGTGATCCCAGATCTGAAACGAGTGTGGTGCAATACTATGACAGGGCTATGTCCGTATGAATATAGTAGGAGACGATATACATGACAAGGTTGAGCACATAATCCATTTCTCCTCTTCTGAATTTGAAAACTCAAAGCTGCACGATTACCGGTCGGAAAACTTCGGCGGTTCTATTTATATCCCTATCAGCTTTGAAATAAAATCAAGAGATTGCACGGAGAAAAATGGATGTTCAAATGTAGATGTTCAAAGGGTAAGATTGTAGCACCTAATACGCAGATATGCATGCCAAACATTTAACATCTTTTTGAGATGTTAGGCGTAAAAATATTTTTATGTTAAACTGAAACACTTTCGGATGTTAAAACCGTTCGAGCGCATGCTCATCGCGCATTGCAATTTCAACAACTATATTTCAAAGCTATATATATTCAATATTAAAATTATGGAATATTAAGATTTTGGAACATTTCCAAAGAATAAAAATTAGATGTCCTTAGAGAAAATTGGATAACGACCTTTTTAAGTCTAAAGAAGAAAACAACGATCTTATGTCTTAAGTTTATTGACATAACACATTTGACAAAAGGTTTTTAAATTTGAAATAAAATTTGAGTTTAAGTAACTTAAAATAGATATAATATTTTTAGTTTAGTTTAAGATTCACAAATAAGTTATCAATTAATTCCTTAAATGACCATAAATAAGTAAACTCCTGAAACATTTAGAGACGTAATTTGACATAACCATACATACATGTAATGTCTCGAATTTTTCAGTTGAACATTTTGAATGCTAAAGGGTAACATTTCACATTTTAAGATTTACAGATGCTAACTTCGAACATCTAGATTCTTGTCCTATAGTTAAACATATAATATGTTAACCCTGAATATCTAGATATTACTTTTGAACATCCATTTTTCTCCGTGTGGGATTTTAATATTTCCAGGTTTCGACGCTCGCGATTTTCATGGTTTGAATACTTCGCGCGCCTCTTTATATGCGCATATTTTGAGGTTACGTAATTTCACGTATAAAATAGAAATGATATAAATA
>NC_046663.1:124637563-124644452 GCF_010883055.1 Belonocnema kinseyi
CTATTATAAGCTATCTAATGATCTCCAACGCTCGCTGATAATCTTCACAATTAAGTTAACAAATTTTCTAACAGTGGCAGGGTGAACGGAAGACAATACAGCCAACCATTTATCGGAGGGGTGTACATCTGTAGGCTTGGTAGGAAACTTAGACTCAAACAAGTGCTGACAAGCCGGGCAATCAGATAAAATGTGTTACAAAGTCTCATTATCGAGGTGGCAAACCCTACATCTCTCTTCTATATTAAAAACATACTTTCCATGGTCAATCAGAATTCGGCAACATTTATATTTGATAGTCTGAGCTGTGCAAAGATTCTTTTATAAAACAGAGGTATTCGCATGAGTAAATATGATTGTGTGCCGGATTGCATCGCTAAATGCAGAAAAATGAGCAAGCTCTTAGACAGGGCGAGACGCTCGCCATCAAGGATCTCTAGGTAGGACTTATAGCTCCCAAGAACTATCTCTCGATCAGAGCTAATGGAGTCTAATGTGAGGTTCTCCCATCTATCCACCAAACCACTTGCAATTAAATTTGTTGTAAGGATCTTTTACTGCCAGTGACCTCAGTCTCTCGAAACACAATCTTGGGTACCGTGAATTATCCATTGTCGAAATTTTAATTAACCAAGATAAAATATTTTTTAAGACCGTGTGAGATAAATGCAAAGATCCAGTTTCTAATCTCACCGCGTAGTTAGGTGTATTGTTGGGCAGGGATAAGAGTTTCTTAAAAAAAGAAAGCTGTACTCTCTCTATAACTTCCAAATGATTTAGGCTCCAAACCTGCGAACCATACAGACCGAGTGGATCGTCCTTAGGATCGAGCCGACGGCTGTATTCGCAGCACTAACGGACTTCCTTGCAGCGGGTAGAAAGGAGCATGAACCCGAAAGAGGGGTACCTAAATAAGTATATCGTTTAACTACTTCGATCCGGGAATAGCCGAATTTAAAAGATTTAAATTTCCTAGCAGATGAATTCGCTGATTTACAAAAAAATTACAATTTTAGTTTTTTCCGTGTTCACAATAAGATGATTTTCTTTGCAATAAGAATTAAGTGCTTCCAGTTTTCTGTTTAACTCAATCGGGGTATCTGCAAAAAGAACATAATCATCCGCATAACCAAGCAATAATATTTCAACTAAACTATTTACGGAGAGGCCTCGACAACCTTGCTGGATTAAATAGTCTTCTAAATCGGAGATGAAAAGCAAAAATTTGAACGGGCTTAAAACTTCACCCTGAAGGAGACCCTGCGCGGCCTTGACAAATTTAGTTGATCCCTTGCCAATCTTAATACAAGTTGTCGCAGAAGAATAAAAGTGCTTTAGAATATTAATTATTTTAGTGCTAAGGCCTAAAGAGTGAAGCTTCTTCCACAATAAATGGTGCGAGATGGATGGAAAAGCCCCCTTAAACTCGACGAAAGCTGCATATACCACCGCTCCTGGGTTTCTGAGATGTATTTGGATAATGGATACTAGCGTGAACAAGTTATCAAGACAACTTCTCCCCTTTCTGAAGCCCGACTGTGATTCGGGGATTAAGTTTAATTCAATTTCCTATAAGACGAATCGATCGCATATAGCTTGGGTAAAAATTTTCGCAATGCAATTAACAAGAATGATGGGCCTGTAATTATCGGGGTCCTCAGAGTTACCCTTTTTGAAAATCATAGTAGTTGTTAATCTACCCCATTCTTTAGGGATTTCCTCCGTGTCCATAATCTTGTTAAAAAGGTGGATCATATACAAAACCCAATTTTGTGGTAGATTTTTATAAAATACATAGCAGATTCCGTCACAGCCAGGAGCTTTTCCATGTATTTACATCAACGCGTGCCAGGTGGTGTACTTTAGACGCAATGCATTAATTACTTTCCAGAATTGTGCCGAGTTTTTGCAATTCGCTACAATGTCAATTTGCGTTTTAATATGATTTATTTTCTTAAATTCCTGAATTTTTCTGAAATTGTTTTTTTCTTTAAGATATGCTACTTTATATTCCTCTGAAAATTTATTTTCTCTGCAAATCCTCAATGCATCGGAGACCCGTTTTTTCACATTGCGACATTTGTCGTCGAACCATGGCTTGCGTTTAAAATAAATCAAATTAGAGTGCCTTTTCGGCATATCTAGTTCGAATGCTACATCTTTTATAGTTTTAGTTAGTACTGTGTTTAGGTCTTCGACCCCCTGATCAATGTTGGCTACCTCTTCCCTCCATTCTATCAGAGACGCGAAGGCATCTACTTTACATTTATCGAAAAACAACTGATTTAACTCAAGAACCTCGAATTCGTTCTCCGGAAGTGGAGGTGGTAATGCCATAGTTAGCACAACAGGAAGGTGGTCAGAGAGGGAAGCTAGATGTAACACGTGTAAATCAGAAAAGAGGTTGAGGCCTTTCATAGAGCACCATACAAGATCTATTATGCTTGATCCTTGGGGTCCTATGAATGTGAAATCTGCTGGAGAATCACTATGAGGGCGGCCATTTATGATGACCAGTTCATTAACCTTCATATAATCCACAAATTTTTTACCTCTAGAATTGAAGAATCTGTCCCTAGAGGACCTTTCTGGGTAAAAGGTGTTCACGTACTCAAAAGCTCCAGAATGAAATTAAAGAAATTGGCCATTTTAATGATATTTGAATATTTCGCACAATTTAAAAATAAAAATATATATGCAATATCAGACTATTAATACCGTAATTAATATTTTGTTGGTTATTATATTGTGTTCAATATATTGTATACTTTATATTGTGTATATTATTGTGCATAAAGAAAATAAATTATGTGATATTATAATTTTGTATGGAATAGAATAGAATTTATCGTCTTCATTGTATACTTTTACAAGTTTTTCTTTACCTGAATAGATAATAATGAAATCATTAAATCATTACATATTTCTGTGTCTATGTTACTGTTCCTCTTGTCCTTAAGCTATATTACTCCTCTATATCACTATTTTATTCGATATTATAATTTTAATAATATTAATATTAATTAGCTGTAAATGATTGTGCTGGAGTTTTGAAGCGTTTGATGTTGAATTTATCTATTAAATTAAAAAAGTTTAAATAGCCTCCGGACTTTCGAAATTATAAAATTTGTTTATGAGAATCATTTGGGATTAAACAATTACAAAGTATAGCTTCCTAGAATTTAGTTGTATTATACTTTTTTTCAGGACTACTTGGGACTTCGATTTTTAAGATTTAAAATTGCTAGCAATTTTAAAAAGTGTTAATACAACATTTTGTTATTGTTAGTACTTTTAATTTGTAATTCTTTATTTCAAATGATTCTCATAAATAAATTTTCTAGTTTTGAAAGGCTATTTACATTTTTTTAGTTTAATAGATGAATTCAACTTCAAACGCTTAAAACTCTAGCACAATCGTTTACAGCTAATTAATATTAATGTTAATATTAATAACTGTCGAGATAATATTATTATAATTATAATATCATAAATATTTAGTTATATATTATAATAATTATATTATAATGTACACTAATTATACTTCTTTTTTAAAATTTTCATGTCCTAACTCAAAACTTTTTTACAGTCGACGCTATTTACCTTGCCGCGAATGGGACTGTAGGGGAGTAATTTTCGTGGAAACGATGTTCCCCCACTCTCGAGTCAAATCTTGATGCGCGGTGCTTGATGCGAATTGTTTCGCTCGCTACGTACGTCGCCGCGCGCGGATCAGTGCTTACAAACGGTAAAAGTTCGATTTTCCGAATACATATTGTGGAAGTAATTATCTCACATTTGATTCTAAAAAATGGTGAGCACATCATTCTCTCGCGGAATAAACTGAAAAGTTAGTTAGTATTAACAAATTATCGATAAACCTTTGAATAAACTTGCCATACTTGAGGTTATCTCATATGACAAAAAAATTATCATGAGACATAAATATTATATTATTTCGTTACATTTTCGACCAGAAAGATGAATTTTTTAAATGAAATTAATAATCTTTAACAAAAACTGAAATTTTTACTAATTAGTTTAAATTTTAGCCAAGTAGTTGAAATTTTAACTAAAAAATGGTGCATTCTAAAACACAAAAAAGATTTAATTCAATAAAAAAAGACAAATTTTACAGAAAAATTAATGCATTCTCAATCAAAACAAATAGATTTTCAGTCAGAGAGTTGAGTTTTTATACATAAAAGATGAAATTTCTCCCAAATCAGATGAATTTTCAAACCAGAAAGAAAAATTTGCTACAAAACAATTGAATTTTAACCCCGAAAAAATTAATCTAAAAAAGAAACTTTCATTTTCAACCAAACAGTTACATTTTCAACCAAAATTATGAATCTTCAACAAAAAAGTTTAAATTTTTAAATAAAAACTGTTGAAGTCATCCAAGAAGATATAAATTTTACAAAAGAGTTCACTTTTCAGTCAATAAGGATTTTTTTAAATTGTTGAATTTCCAAGACAGAAAGATTATCTTTACAAAACTGTGTAAACTTTTTTTTTAACCGAATATTTCAAATACTTCTGGTTAAAAAATATAAACCAAAGCTATTATTTTCAATGCTTTAAAATGATAAATAAATCGATAAATTTTTAAATGTTAAAGACTGAATAATTTTTATAAATAAAAATGGATTAATTACAATTTTTTTATTTGGAAACTTTAAAAAAAATTGTCTCTTTGGATGAGTTCAACAGATTTTAATACAAAATTCAAACATTTTTTTGTTAAAGATTCATAATTTTAGTTGAAAATTCATTTCCTTGGTTAAAAATTTGAGGATTTGGTTGAAACTTTTTTGTTTAGTTGGAAATGAAACTATTTTTAGACAGTTCGATTTTCAAGATTGTCAATTCGTAAATAAAAAATTTTGAGTTTGGATTTATAAATAAAAATATACAAATTAATAATATAAAGCGACTCAAAATAAAAGAATTCAATTTATAGTTTAAAAAGTTTCCAAATAAAAAAGAATTGTAATTAATCCATTTTTATTGATAAAAATGATTCAGTCTCTAACATTTAAAAATGTATTGATTTATTCTTTATTTCAAAGCATTGCAAATAATAGCTTTGGTTTATATTTTTTAACCAGAAGTATTTGAACTATTCGGTTTAAAAAAAATTTTACACAGTTTTGTAAAAAAATCATTTTTTTTGGCTTCGAAATTCAACAAGTTAAAAAAAATCCTTATTGACTGAAAAGTCAACTGTTTTGTAAAATTCATATCTTCTTGGATGAGTTCAACAGTTTTTATTTAAAAATTTTAACTTTTTTTGTTGAAGATTCATCATTTTAGTTGAAAATTTAACTATTTTTTTGAAAATGACAGTTTTTTTAACTAATTTTTTCGGGCTTAAAATTCAATTGTTTTGAAGCAAATTTTTCATTCTGGTTTGAAAATTCATCTGGTTTGGGAGAAATTTCATCTTTTATGTTTAAAAACTTAAATCTCTACTGAAAATCTATTTGTTTTGATTGAGAATTCCTTAATTTTTCTGTAAAATTTGTCTTTTTTCTTGACTTAAACTTTTTTGATTTTAGAATACACCATTTTTTAGTTAAAAGTTCAACTACTTGGCTGGTTGAAAATGTAACTATTTTGTTAGAAATTTTTTTTTCTTTTTTTTTTTAGTTAAAAATTCAATTATTTTGATAGTAAGTTAATTTCTAACATTTTCAATTGGTAAACTCAAATTTTTATCTATAAATAACATTGCAAAAATATTAATCTGGAACAACTTAAAATGAAAATAATGTAACTTTTATTTTTAAAAGTTTTTATTTAATAAATTGGTTTAATCGTTCAATTTTTAATGTTCCGAACTGAAATTTGCTTGAGGTAATATCGTTTGGAACTTAAAAATAATAGCGTAATTTATATTTTTTAACAAGAAATCTCTAAAATGTTAAAGTCATAAAAATTTAAAATTGGTAATATCATATTTTAACATAATTTGATAAGAAAATTGTAAAATTAAAAGGTGTTAAAAGTTTGTATTTTATACGTATGAATGATTGAGCTTTTGAATGAAATATTTTTGAATTACAAATTTGTCAAACTTCAGTTTTAAAAGTTTAAAATTCAAAAGATTTCCACCTTAAATAAATCATTTTCATATTTAAAAGTTTGAATTTTCTAATTTCACCCTGAATTGTGAATTGAAACAGGAAATTTTTCGAAGCAATTGTATGTATTTCTGAATTGGATCAGAGGTTTTTCGAAACAATGATCATTCCGATCGGGGACAAGGAATTCTGCAAAATAATTAAAATTTTTAGTTAGGACATGAAAATTTGAAAGAAGAAGTATAATTAGGGTACATTATAATAGAATTAATATAATATATAATTAACTATATATGATATAATAATAATATTATTATTATCTCAACAGATATTAATATTAACATTAATATTAATTAGGTGTCAATGATTGTGGTAGAGTATTAAGCGTTTGAAATTGAATTAATCTATTAAACTGAAAAAATTTAAATAGCTTTTAAAAATTAGAAAATTTATTTATAGGGATGATTTGAAATAAAAAAGTTACAAATTATAAGTACTAACAAGTACAAAATGTTGTATCAACACTTTTTAAAATTGATAACAATTTGAAATCTTAAAAATTGAAGTCCCAAGTAGTCCTAAAAAAAGTATAATGGAACAAGAGGAACTGTCTAAGGACAAGGACAACTGTCTAAGGAACTAAGGACAACTGAGGAACACAAAAATATGGAGTGATTTAATGATTTCATTATTATCTATTCAAGTAAAAATTCTAGGAGAGAAAATATGTAGCTTCGTTTAATTTGAAAATTTAAGAGAGCAAAAGAATATTGTAAAAACTTGTAAAAGTATGCAATGAA
>NC_046663.1:124644552-124683150 GCF_010883055.1 Belonocnema kinseyi
ATGTTTATATAATTTATATTTTATACTTGATATTACGTAACCTCAATATATGCGCATATAAAGAGGCACGCGAAGTATTCAAATCATGAAAATCGTGAGCATCGAAACCTGGAAATAATAAAATCCCAATCTCTTGATTTTATTTCAAAGTGGATAGAGATATAAATAGAACCACCGAAGTTTTCCGACCGGCCATCGTGCACCTTCGAGTTTTCAAATTCAGAAGAGGAGAAATAGGTTGCGCGCGCAAACTAATCATGCCCAAGTGCGAATTGCCGGAGTTGAATACACGGCCCTTTGTTGGTCCAATTTTGCCAGCCAAAGGTCGGCTAAAGTTATTGGTCCAATATCGGCATTTTAATCGGCCCAGTGTTAAGCCAGTGCTGGCAGTCTACATTGGTTATTTATATTTGCCGATCATCCACCGATGCTTGGTCCAGTATCGGCACTTTATTGCGCCAAGTATCACTTTTAGTACGGGGAACCATGTTTTACGAAGATCAGCCAAAGTCTGGCCCAGTGACGGCACATTACTGGGCCAAGTGTCACTTTTATCACGGCAAACCATGTTTTATTTAAATCGACCCAATATTGAGCCAGTGCTGGCAGCCTATATTGGCTATTTATAGTTGCTGATCCTCCGTCGATGCTTGGCACAGTATCAGCACTTTATTGCGCCAAGTCTCACTTTTAGTACGGGGAACCATGTTTTACGAGGATCAGCCAAAGTCTGGCCCAGTGACGGCACATTACTGGGCCAAGTATCACTTTTATCACGGCAAACCATGTTTTATTTAAATCGGCCCAATGTTGAGCCAGTACTTACAGGCTATATTGGCTCTTTATATTTTCTGATCCTCTGCCGATGCTTGGCACAGTATCAGCACTTTATTGCGCCAAGTCTCACTTTTAGTACGGGGAACCATGTTTTACGAGGATCATCCAAAGTCTGGCCCAGTGACGGGACATTACTGGGCCAAGTGTCACTTTTACCACGGCAAACCATGTTTTATTTAAATCGGCCCAATGTTGAGCCAGTTCTGGCAGCCTATATTGGCTATTTATATTTGCTGATCCTCCGCCGATGCTTGGCACAGTATCAGCACTTTATTGCGCCAAGTCTCAGTTTTAGCACCTAATAAATAAATATTACACGGAAGATAAAAAAAACTTCTTGAAAAATTGTTAAAGTTCACGATGAAATTTGTTAAATTCTGTCATTAAACATTGTTAATGTTTATGGAAAATTACATTTCCTGTCATTGCAAAAAGTTGTAAAGCAGGCTACAACGGAAAAAAATGAAATATTACGCGAAGAAAAATTGTAATTGATTAAAATTATTTATTTAAAAATTATTGTATTGATATTCCTGTTAACATTTCGTCGCATAATAATAAATAATTAGAAAAAGAGGGCTTAAAATTTGGTTCTTTAACTTTTCTGAACTGCAGCTTATGAGGATGACTTTTTCACAGAGCTTCAACTTGTCGGTTTAGCGCAGTGGTCGGCACGCTCTTGCCCAGGGCAGAATACCCTGACCTGGCTGCCCTACGACCTACTTTCAGGGCAGTACCTGCAAGCTTGGCCAGACCACCCTTTACCTCAGAGGTCCTTTGTTACAAAATGGGACAAAAATATGAGATTAAAAAATTCGTAATTTTGCAATCAGTGGCTTAAAAGTAATATATTTGGAATCTACGTATTGTTCCGATTCCAAACACATGTAATTTGTCTATAAAGGTTGAAAACTTGAGAAGTATTTAGTATTAAATTGACTGTAAAGCTGATGTTTCTTGATATTAAACTCCTTCAATTTTTATACTTTTCTAGGCAAGTAATATATCATTGGAATCGCAAAATTCGTAGATTCTGATAATGCGATTTTAAAATCGCTAGTTGAAACATTAGAAGTATTGAAATTTCCTTACTTTGACATGCCTGTGGATAAAAGACCCTTGCTGGAGTAAGCTCACTCACACTAAGCCCACTAAGGTACATGAATAGACCGAAAAATAGTAGAAAAAATTAAGTTGAGTGGAGCCTGACCATACCTGAAAATTAAGCAAAAATTTTGCCGACCACTGGTTTAACGGGCAGTCGTCATTTCCTCCACGGCTACCTGAGCACCCTTCTCCTTCCAGTGTGCAGCGACACTACCCCTCACTGGATTTGAAGTTGCTCCAGGTCCTTGATGTTACGTCCCCTGTGGAGATAATCCCTTTGTCTTCCAACTTGTATCTATTTCTATTTCAAGAATATCAGTATGTCCAAGAAAATCAATTAAATATATAATATTAGATTAATTCCAATCTAATAAAGTATAAACATGATATGTGAACATTTTATCGACGAAAAGTGATACAATTTTCCACTTTTGGTCAATTATACACACAATACAATATAATAAAATACAATACAATTATAAATAATAAATGAAAACAATAATAAACAATAATGAATGATACTTTTCGAAGGAGACATGGATTACGGATAACATTCTATCTATGTCAGAATTATTTTAGATTTTTTTCAATCTTCTTATATACTGCAAAAAGTACGTATTCCCATAAGACCACATGTTATTTTCAAGCATTGATTTCTCGACTATGAAGCTGGGAAAGGTTCAAAAATGTTAACCAGAGCTTCAGCACATTTTAATACAACTGTTATCCAAGTATCAAACCATTCTCATGTGTAATTCTATTAGCGAGGGTACTCCCTTCAGTTAAGAAACTAAGTGTTTCAAGAAGTTATTATTCTGTAGAAATTGTTGATATACGTCGTTCGCTTTAAGGTCAGGTGAATTGATAATAATTAAGTTGTTTCACACGTTTCGGCCCACCATGGTGGCCCTCATCTGTGAGTTTGATTATATCTGTGAAAATTACATAATGTCTTGATAAGTACGCAGTTTTAGAATTGGAAGTGTTATTCTTTGGTTAATATCTTAGTCTTTAAATTATATACATTCTTTAACTCGAAATTAAAATTTTATTTCATTAATAACTATTGATAAAGCGTGCAGTATTTTTAAAAAAGTTTCTTTTAACGAAATACAACACAGATGAAAAAAAAAAATTACGATGCAGTAGTGTATTAACAAATTTTTTAAAAGTTTCCAGAAAATATTGCAGTTCCTTGAAAATTGCCCTGTAGTAAGAATATCAAATTATAGAAAACTTATTATTCGAATAATTATTTAAGCATTCTTTAAAAAATGTTCTTTTCCTTTCTACGAAAAGTTTATTTTGAAAGTTAAACCATTTTTTTGCTTTTACAGAAATAATTCTTACGATAAAAGAAAATTTATTACCTATTTTCATGAATTCTTTAGCTACAATGTTTAAACTTAAAAGTAGAATTATATAATTATATAACTACAATGTTTAGTTTTTTACAAAATTATTTTGTACTACAGTGTGTTTTTGGAAATGTTTTACTTTCACATAAATAATTTTAAACTGTAAAAGAAAACTCAGTACATGACAATTTCAAAAATTGAAATTATAAACATTTAAAAAAATTAAAAAATGTACAGAGATATAAAACTTTGTTAAAGGAACATTTGTATCTAAGAAATAGAAGAAAATTTTTTAAGTACAATGTTCCTCGACAATCTGCATTCTTCCTACTGTGAAAAAATGTGCATCAACTTTTCGTCGATATAAGGAAAAAGAAAAGTTTGTAGAGAATATTTGAATGAATATTTAGCTACAAAGTTTCTTTTTTAAATTTTGTATTTTTACTACAGTGCGTCTTTGAAGAGAGAAAATTTTATTTTCATAGATATTATTCCTCATCATTATAGAAAAATTCATTAAATATCACTATTTCTCTTATACACAAAAAGCTGTGTTTAAGGGTTTCAATACAAAAATTGGATTTAATATACGTCGCTAAAAAATAATGTTAAAAGAGTTCTTCGACTGTAGTGTTTCCCTAAAACTTAAGAAAAAATTTGTTTATAAATTTTCTTAACAAATTTTCCTACTAAATTTTAATTTTTTTGTAATTAGTTTTTTTTCTTCAAAAGATTTTTTTTTAAAAAAGTATTTTCGATTGTAAAACAGCATACCTGCAAGAAATGATGTACTTTTCACAGACTTAAGGACACTCGCTGATAAGGATTATCATTATATGCCAAAATATTTGAAACAACTCAATTTTTTGCAATTCACCTGACCCTGAAGCCAACAATGTACATCAAAAATTTCTACAAAATTTAGTTTTGAGGGTCAATACAATCCCCCAGCGATTATCAAGTTATTATTATTTTAAATAATATTCTCTTTTAATAATTTTCGAAAAATACGGTTTTTTTTTAATTGTCAGCAGCTTTACCAACGAAAACATCTGCCCGCTACGCGGGCATATTCTCATGGCGCACGGTTCGCTTCGCTCGCAAGTTTCAACGCGCCTAGGGCGCGCGACTGTTGGTTCTCACGCTTCGCGCTCGATTACGTATTTACCTCGCGCTACGCGCTCGGTCTTTATATTTTCGCACATTCTTGGCAAAAAATTTTTAAATTAAGACTCAAAACATCCACTACTGTAATTTTGTGATTGTGAATTGTCTTTCGTTAAAAAAAGTTTAGCTCGAGAGTTTGAGCGCACCTACGGCATGCGACTGAGGCACATTCTCATCACGTATCCCATGCTTCGCACTCGATTTTTTCTGACCTGTCAACTTTTCTACATTATACACAACACTATTATATCAATTATAATACATTTTTTATGTAACTCTGCCAGGGATTACTTACTAAAAAATTTCAAAATAAAAAGAAAATTGTATTTATAATGATTATTTTTGTACTTTTTTCTTATTTTGCTTTAAATTGTATTCTAAGCTACTCTGAAACATGTGTCATTTCAATAAATGTATATCATTACAATTCATTATATGCATAAAAATTGAATCACACTAATTCTTATTTCCTTGTTTTTATAATTTTTTTATTTTTAATGTTGTTTTTTACGATTAAATAAAAACTACTACGCATCTGCATAGGGTCTAATACAGGAACCTATATAGGGTCATATATAGGAGCCATCGTCTTTGTGCTTTTCTGTGCTTTTTCCAAAAAGTTAATTTTTTAATTTTTAATCTTATGTTTCACGAATAAAAGAAAATCTACTCGTCCTATCGAAAAATAATTAATAATAAATTTATCGATCTTTTTAGGCTAACAACTTTTGTCTGGTAATTTAAGTTCATACCTTGTGTCGTTTTTTCAAACAAATTTAATATTTTTATTTAAAATGTTATTTTTAACGACTAAAGCAAAAACTAACTGTCCTATCAAAAATTATAGCTCTTTTTTGGATGAACAAGTTTGGTCTCATTTTTTCTCGTAGCTTATATCGAAAAGTGATTCATTCTTAATTTGTAGTTCTTTCCAGGGCGCGCAATTTGAGCTTTTTCATTTTTTTCGTATCTTGCATAGTTTGAACAAAATATGGAATTTTTGGATTTTTCATTATTTTTGGTACGATCAAATTTGGAGTGTTCAACTCCTCGACCAAATTAAAAAAGTTGTTATCATAGCGTTGTAGGGCTTTCAAAAAAAAAAAGTTTTTCTTCTCTCTAGTTTTTTTCATATCATGCGTTTTTTGGCTTAAAATTTTCATTTTAGTTTGTTTTTTTTGATTTTTAAAATGCTCTAACTCTGATCATTTTGTTTTTATAGGAAAAAGTCCTGGGGATAAATTGTTTGAGTTTCTGAGTACTATGAACAACCGTCCATAGAATTTTTAAATCATGAAAAAATGTGTTTTCAAACATTTTTGGTACGATCTGCAATTTTCAACTTTTCGACCAAATTAAAAACGTTATCATAATTTTGTTGGGCTTTTAAAAAGCAAAGTTTTTCATTTTCCTGACTTTTTTTCATATCACGCGTTGTTTGGCTTAAAATGTTCATTTTAGTTTGTTTTTTTGGATTTTGAAAATGCTCGAACTCTGATAAATTTCTTTTTATAAAAAAAAGTCAGAACAATAGATTGTTTAAGTTTTGAAGTACTATGGACAGCCGTGCATTGAATTTTTATATCTTGCAAAAACGTGGTTTCAAACATTGTTTGTACGATCAAATTTTGAATTTTCAACTTTTTGACCAAATTGAAAAAGTTGTTATCATAATCTTGTAGGGCTTTAAAAAAGCAACGTGTTTCTTCTCCAGACTTTTCTTCGTATCATGCGTTGTTTGGCTTAAATTGTTTATTTTAGTTTGTTTTTCTGGATTTTGAAAATGCTATAACTCCAGTAATTTTTTATTTTTCAAAGAAAGTCATAAGGCTAAATTGTTAAATTTTTTAAATTCTATGAATATTCGTACAGAGACTTTTTGAATTTTTAAAGAAGTGGTCTCAAAAATATTCAAAATGTGCCCACTTTTTGAATTTTCATCCAAAATGGCTGGATAACCAACTTAACTTTTAGTTTAGGTCACTAAACGAGTGTACCAAAGGGCAATCTAATAGATGATTTTTTTCAAAAGTTATCGTGTTCACAGACACATTCGTAAAAATCTGTTTTTCGGATTCAGGGGGTCTCAAAACGTGGACATTTGACAAAAACTGGGGGGGGGGGTCAAATTCGACACAAATATAATACCTTCTCTGATGAGAATTTAAAAATAATACAAAATTTATTTAGAATCACTTCATTAACGCAATGGGTAGCTTATGAAAATTTAATATTCTAATCGAAATTGTTGAGAATCTAACTATATTTACGATTATATTCCCAAACTCGTCAAATTGTCAGGGATTTTGTCGGCCTATTAGCATTTTAATCGAGGAATAGGCGTGGAAATAGCAAGAAAATGGGTTAGTTGAAAGACTAAGGGTTTAATCTTTATGGGGAACCTAACACAGAGGGCCTGAAGCAACTTCGAATCTAGTGAGGGGATGTGTTGTTTGGCAGTGGAAGGGGAAGGTTCCGCAGGTAGCCGTGGAGGAAAAGACGATCGCCCGGTTTAATGGAGTGGTTAGCACGTCCTACTTCTAGGCAATAGATTTAGGTATATAGATGTAGGTTCGATACCCCGTAGCGTTAGAAATTTTATTTGTAATATAATGTTCAAAATAAAATATATGTATTCAATCTGAACAGGACCATTAATATTTATATTCAAAGTATTTGCAATCAATTAATATTTATTTTTTAAATATCTTTTTTGTCAAATCCTTATACCGTAGCCAGTGTTGGGCCGACAATGGCAGTCAAGCCCTAGCTGCCAAGTCAAGGCCATAGTTATCAATCCGGCAATGGCGCGACGATGGCAGCCAGGTTGGGTCCAATACTGTTACCCAGTGTTGGGTCGACAATGACAGCCAAACATTGGCTGCCAAGTGCAGGCCATGGTTATCATTTCGTCATTGGCAAGATAATGGCAGCCGAGCTTCGGCAATACTTTTGCCGACTATGGGCCAATGCTGGGCCGTATGTGACTTCGCACTTGGATGTATATCGTCTCCTACTATATTCACACGGTCATAGCCCTGTCATAGTATTGGACCAC
Source organism: Belonocnema kinseyi (assembly GCF_010883055.1). Classification (NCBI taxonomy): domain Eukaryota; kingdom Metazoa; phylum Arthropoda; class Insecta; order Hymenoptera; family Cynipidae; genus Belonocnema; species Belonocnema kinseyi. The sequence continues at coordinate 124,652,080 of NC_046663.1, forward strand.
ATTTCGTTTCAGATCTGGGATCACAGGCAAGATTAACCACACTGTAAAAAATTTTTTTTGTAAATATCCACTGCGTTTTTGTATATAACTGCGTTCAAAATAGTGAACTTCCAACTTTAAAATTCCACATTAAGTGTAGTGCTTTTACAAAATTTTGTAAAAAGTTCGCGTTGGAAGTTCACTATTTTGAACGCAGTTATTTTACAGGATTGGGTACAATTATAAAAACGTAGTGGATATTTACAAAAAAAATTTTTACACTGCACGAAGATCTCTCCAGGATCCTGTGTGGAATTCTCTTGCCAAGCATTTCGTATTGTTGTGGATCCCGCAGAGATCTTCGCGAAGAAATTTTTTTTTAAGCATTGATTTATGACGTTTAGATTTAAAGGGAGACAGTTTTTGGTGATGGACCATGGTTCTAAAGCTATCTGTTCCACCCCTGGATTTGTATCAAATTAAGTAAACTTAGTATAATCATTAAACAATTAATTGTATAGTTTTGTTTTGTCAACCAGAGGCTTTTAATACCAGATAGACAATCCCAATTTATTTACTTATATACTTGACAGCTTTCTTGAGAATAAAACATGTCAAAATAAATATTTTATTAAATTCTAGGTAGGAAAGAAGAGGACCCTGAAATGTTCTTTCCTAACTAAGACTGACTGGAACCTGCGAGAGGAATTCCACAATGTAGCTTTGAATATAGACTATGATCGGAGGCGGCGAACACCCCATAAGAAAACACTTTCTAGGGATTCAATCAAAACCTGTGAGGGGTCTATGAAGGGCAAGTCTACTTAGGATGTTGGGCGGGGGGGGGGGGAGGGGGTCAGGGGTATCGGCGGTTTCCTTTTTACGGGGACGGGCAGGTGCGAACCGATTTCTATAGTAGTAACGGTTTCCTGAAAATCCCGAGACGAAGTAACCGCCACCGCTGAATAAAATGCAGGCCTTCTTATTCCCTCATATAACAATCTTTTCTTAAGAATTTAAGAAAAAAATGTTTATGTAATTTGAAAATTAATCAAAGTAGTCAACGTAATCAAAATGTGCCCACACAAAAAAAATGGGTTTTGCGTATAGAGTCTAAAATACATACATTTTATACTTATACAAATTTAAAATCATTACTGTGGAAACTTAATGGGTTTAATATATTGATAATAATAAATCAAATTTCTTTAATTTTTTCCTTCATCTCAAACAATTTTTACCATAAATCTCAAATATGAGGCCTTATGTCCCAAGACCCAAACACTAAGTTCCAAAGTCCAAACCACAAGTCCCAAAACTGTAAGTCCCAAAAATATAAGACCTTAATAAGATAAAGGACACCGGACCAAATGTATAACATTTAATATGTTTTGACCTGACCGGGTCCACATGAATATCAAGGGTGCTTTTTCTAAATCTTAGTCATTTTCTATTCAAACATTTTTTATAAACTAATTTATTGACAATTAATTTATTTATTAACAAACAAAACGGAGAAAAAAATATCGCACAATGATATCGCAAAACCTCTATATTGCAATAAAGAGCAATATGACCGCGTAGGCAGATTCCGGAGCTTTGTACGATGTTGTAATGCACTAATATCGCTTGGCCACTACTAGAACCGTCGCTAAGATCACAAAAGAAGAAAGACAATGTGATAGCGTAATAGACTTACATTCTTACACTATAGATTTCACAATTATGCGGTATATAATGTAAAAACTTGCAATGCACGATATCACGATTTTGCGCTATTATATTGCGATGATTACGATATATAGCGCAGGAATTCCGGTATATATTGCAATTCATGCACTATCGCTTTCTCCAACCAGTTTTTTACAATTATCTTTGAAAAATATATAATATATCATATTTATAAAATATAAAAAAAAAATAATTGTTCATAGAACTAAACTTTTCCTAGTTAAAGCGTTATAAACAATTCAATTTGTGCTAAAATTGATATATTTACGGGTGGATATCTCGACATCTATTGGACTGAAAAATTTTGAGAAAAAAATGTAGATAATTTTTCAGCACACTTGCTCCAGCGAGGGTACTCAAACTTTGGTTAATATTTAAGTGTCGAAATTTGTGTTTTTAACGATTGCATGTACAATTTTTGGTACTTCTTAGTAAAAGACCTTATTCACAAGGTCTATGCTATAATTTTTGTTTAACTATTAAAACAATTACACTGATTACAAACAATTTTCTTTATAGTACAAACATGTCAATAGTTTTATGCTAATAACAATTTTTATGAACAAATGTGTATATTTGTTATAGGTTTCATTTTAAACAAGATTATAAAATTAGATGAAGATGAAAAATATTGTCTTTTATAGATTTTCATTCAATTCAAACCATTTGTCAACTATGGCCTTATAAACAATTAATTACAAAATAACATTGGCCTGTGCCAACTGCAATTTTACAGTTAAGATTTCCATTTTTTAATTATTAATCTGAAAGTTTCCCAATAATCTTTCTGTCACCAATTTAAAAAAATTTCTTTTGTGAATAACAATTATTATTTTTTAAATCTAGGTTAACGAAACCTGCTCTTTTTATTCGCGTTTCTTGATTCTTTGTGGTGTGTCAGCTTTAATTTTACATGTAGGAGTTTTTTTAGTTATTTATCTGGCAACTTGCTATTAATCTTTTTCTCTGATGCTATTACAATAAAACCGGTTTTCTTTTAATGCCAAATGTTACGAACAATAAACTGCCTTTAACAGTGTTTTTTCTCAATATTTTCTGTTTTTGCTTTCATACAAGAAAAATATTTTGCGACACCTTGCATCAGTCCTGAATTTTGATCCGATTACCACTGAACAAAACTTCTTTTTGTTGACAATAACGTTTTTTATTAATGGTTACTTTGCGCTTTTTCTTATAATATATACAATATAAGCGTTTTTGGTGATGCATAGTTTTAAGAACCGATGTAATTGAACAAAGTACAGTCTCAAGCACATACATTGTGATGACCTTTTGAGTTCTAATAGAGGACAGCTTGCAAAGAGAGGCCAATTTTTATTTTGCGAATAACTGTTTATAAGACCGTGATTAACAAATGATTCGAATTAGGATAACATTTTAAAGAGATGAAGGTTTTTGTTTGTGCTGATTCGAGAAACTCCTATAAAAGGAACAGGTATTGTTAATCTAGGTTTTTCGTGATAAAAATTGTTATTAAAAAAAGAACCATTTTTTCATTCTTGACAGAGAGAAAGGTTCTCGGGAAGATACCAGATAAATAACTAAAAAAGATAGAAAATCTTAGGATATAAAATTACATAAAATTGCATAAAGTTTCAAAATTACATTTTGCATTTGCTTGTTTAGAAGCTCATAGTCAACAAATTGTTTGAATTGAAAGAAAATCTATAAGGGACAAAAATTGTCTTTCTTCTTTAATTTAGGAAGTAAGTTTAAAGATGAAAGCTACACGATTATATACATTTTCAAAAAAATTATTTGTTATTAACAAAAAAAACTATTAAGATTTTTGCAATGTAAAAGAAGTATTTGTAATCAGCGAGATGTTCCCAATAATTAAATTAAAATGAAGTAAATAAATAAATAATAATGTAAATAAAAACTAAGTTTAACTAAGTTTAACTAAATTAACTAAGAAGTACAAACAACACGTAGTTGTAATAAGTATCAATTTTGACCCTTAAATATTAACAAATGTCTTAGCTCCGTTGGGAAATTTTGTATTTCTGCGTGGAGCAAGTGTAATGAGAAATTATTTACATTTTTTTTTTAATTTTTCGGTCCAATCTGTGAGAAGATATCTAGCCGCAAATATGTCAATTTTAGTGCAAATTCAATTGTTCATAACGCTCTAACTTGGATACCGTTCTATGAAAAATGGTATGAAATTTAACAGTTTTATTTTTTTATGAGATTTCTAAATATAATTTTAGAATTTTTTTTTAATAAGGAAATTGTTTATAAATTGTTTAAATAAAAATCACCAGTATCTCGCAAATGAATGCTTGATATTCATAATCAGGGGATTCTTGCGGACTCTGCACTACTGCACTAAAAGCCTGAAAATGTAAGTAGTCAATGACGGATCCAGCCCAGATCTGGCGGCCGCTAGTCTTCGATATCTTAAAGTTTCTAAGTGATAGTTAGCAACAATTTATTTGAAGATTCACAAAATCTATAGGGTGTATAAAATAATACAAAAATGAATAATTAACACCATGAAAAAGTTTTATTTTTTTTTTTGCTTAATGTCTTGGTAGTCTTTTAATCTAGCTTAGATCTGGTGCTGATCAGCCTTCCATAATATAAAAATTGCTAAAATTATAGTGTGAAGCATTAACCTTTTCTCAGTGCACATTAAGAGAATTTACATTTGCTCCAACGATCATTTTATACTCGACATCATAATGATCTGTTCTTTCGGATCAATTTGATGTTAGGTGATATTTTCTAATATCAGATTTCGTTATGTTTCAAACCTTTCCATTACCCTGTACGATCAGAAACCATAAAAAGCTTGCAAGTGAGCTAAAGTACTCTAAGAACTTCAGCCATCTTGGTTTGACTTCATACATGCTCCCGAATCAGATCATTATGATCTAAACAGTCGATCATTCACTCCGGCCGATCAAAATGCTCCTGAATTCGTTATTATTTTTGTTGCATATCAAAATGACATTGATTTCGCTATCATTTTAAGCACTTTTTCTACTGTGCTTATTGGAAGCCGTAAAATTTAGATGCACTTGTTTCGAAAAGTGTGTTTTCAAAGTTTCAACTTCAAAAGCGCCCCGACTCATACTTGCGGAATTTCATACTTTAAGAACTATCTGTAATTCTTTATACGCTCAATTTTTTTTTGTAACTGACTGTTGCCGTACATTGTGGACTACAATTTTGGAAACCAGGTTTCTAGTCCAGGAGCTGGGTACCTTCTCATATGCAAAAATATGTCCAAGAAAGTTAAGGGTTATTCTTATGTATTTTGAGCCGCTGAATCCAGATATGTCGGTCGCTTGCCCGAAAAAATGTTACGTTTTGTTTAAATCGCAATTGTTCAAACAAATGATGAAAAAATGATTTTATTGTGTCGGACAAGTTTTTTTCTGGATATATGGCTCATTTAAAGAAGAAAAGATAGTAATTTTTCCGTTAATTGCGTATTTCATAAGTTATGATTTTTTGAATGACGAAAATGTAACGATTTTTGCCAACTTTCGATGTTAATAATTTTTAACCTAATGAATATTTCTTGAAAATTTAAAAACGTACTTTTTCCTTGAGATATACCCTACAACCTGATATGCGCTAATGTTGAATCCCCGGCCTAAAAACCCCTATTTATCAACGTCGGCAATTTGTTATTTTGCAGTGCTCACAAGGCACTTTTGCTGGTCGAGCGCTGAAACGGCTGTGAGCCCGATATATCTCGCGCTCGCGGGTGTTCGTTCTTCACCGTTTCTTCTGAAGGATATTGATATTAAGCAGCGCAACAGAAACTATTCAATTTGTTTATACAAATCGCGACGAACGCATATCCGAGGAGCATATCCGAGGAGGTTCTTAACCATTTTTTTGTTCTCATGCTAGATACTTGGAATTTTTGTCAGGTAATAATTTCTTAGTCAAGTAGTTTGAAATAGGTTAATATTTATTAAAATGTAATGTTAAATTATAATTTTTTTTACATATGTACATTTGTACTAAATTTTAAAAAAGTAGAATTTTAGTTACATATATTCTAATATGTTTTATTTTGTGTTTGATTGATTGCTATCATTAAATCTGTTTCTACATGTTTGTTTCTTTTGACAAGAACAAAATCTGCAACATTTTATTCCAGTCCTTACACAAATACATGATTTTTCAAACATGCATGCTTTGCAATCGCAACTTGGAACAAATTTATCTATAAGAGGTAAGAGAATCTTTATTTGAGCGGGAATATTCCTTTACATTTAATATCGAATTTCACCAAAAAAAATATATCATACTCATTAATATTTTTCTATTTCGGCTTTAAATATCGTCATACTGTTATGGAATTCTAATATCATTATTCATTGTCAAAAAAATATATATGTATATATGTATGGGAAAATTACTGCCTGACAAAAATTCCAAGCATCTAGCATGAGAACCAAAAAAATTTCAAGAAACTCCTCGGATATGCGTTCGTCATGATGAGCGCTTCGTATTAAATGCAGAATGCGTAATTTGTATGAACAAGTTGAATAGTTTCTGTTGTGCTGTTTAGCGCTCGACCAGCAAAAGTGCCTTGTGAGCACTGCAAAATAACAAATTGTCGGCGTTGATAAATAGGGTTTTGAGGCCGGGGTCTCAACATTAGCGCATATCAGGTTGTAGGGTATATCTCAAGGAAAAAGTACGTTTTTAAATTTTCAAGAAATATTCATTAGGTTAAAAATTATTAACATCGAAAGTTGGCAAAAACATTACATTTTCGTCATTCAAAAAATCATAACTTATGAAATATGCAATTAACGAAAAAATTACTAGAGATCTTTTCTTCTTTAAATGAGCCATATATTCAAAAAAAAAAACTTGTCCGACACAATAAAATCATTTTTTCATCATTTTTTTGAACAATTGCGATTTAAACAAAACGTACCATTTTTTCGGGCAAACGACCGACATATTTGGATTCAGCGGCTCAAAATACATAAGAATAACCCTTAATTTTCCTTGGACATATTATTGCATACTTTTGTTTGGTTATTTACTTATTATATATTTATAGGAGATTGACTTTTCGCTCCAGACCTTCACAGGCAGCCACCGGCTGAGGGGAGCAAACGTCCCCTTCCCCTGCACGGACTACGTCAGTAAGTTCACAATGTCCAGCCCTTTCCTCCCCTGCCCTTCTCTCCGCCGCCCTTTTCTTTAGAGTTTAGAGATACACCGTCATGTGTTTTCGAAATGTTGAAATTGTCGAACTGAGAAAAAATGGCACACCGCTGACGCAACTACGTCTAGAGTCTAGACTGCAAGTCGAACCCAGTTCTTTCAATTATTGCCCATTAATTACTCTACGTTATAATCAGACATTGGTATCTCTTGGACGTGAAAATGAGACCTTGTAAGATATGAGTTTAAAAAATACATTATTTATATGTTATTTAATGTTTATTTATGATTGCATAATATGTACTATTTATTTGTTAGATTATTCTTGATCTAGGGCAGACTAGAAGTTTCAGATTAGATGATCTAGACAACACTAGGTTTCGTGCTAATCAATAGTTTTCTTCCTTTGTAATCTGCCAAGCTACTTTAAATTTAAACATAGGTCATTCATTCGCTTATTGTTCGGGAATATTATTATAAAGCTGAAATGTACATATACGTGATAGTGCACAAAATTGCGTGAACGAGATTTTGCATGCGTATCAGGAGACCCTATACGGCCTAAGGTCCCGGATTTCGAAGGTCAGAGCCCGAATACCTGACTCATGTGAACGGACCTCAACATGAGATACATTCATTTTTTCGAGAGAGAAAACACATTTTTCAAGAGTCAAAAGTCTACCATGTACGTGTTTTAACAGCATTCTCCCAATCATGCCAGAGTATCGGCACGAAGCAGGATTGTGAATTAAAGATATTATTTTATGCGATTCTAATATGTTGTTTGAAGTAAAGTCAATTTAAAAATTAATGATTTTCTAGTAATAGAACTCCACTTCAATGAATATAATGTTTTAAAATATATTATATTCGTGAAGTCTAATCTATTATAGACGTTAATCGATGTTATTATGACAAATACCGGCAAACAACTACATGGAAAAAAAAATGATCATTTAATCAAGAAAACAAGTAATCAAGTATTTAGAATCATCATTTACTTGATCCAAAAACATTTACTTAACGAAAAATATATGTTCTTAGATCAAGTAAATGTGCTTAGTTTATCTCTGATATTTAATGTGAATGTGGCTTAGCACCTAATTTTGTCTCACGTGGCATCGACGTTAGGAGCTGATGTCCTTCGATTTCCGGTGGGTGTACGTCGTCCTTGTACCGAGGCTCTCTCGTTTTCCTTGCGCACACACCTGTCTTTTTATAATTTTATGTCCGACTTCCAAATAACAAATTCTTGATTCTGTGATATAAAAATTATTTAAAATTTCTTCAGGTATATTTTCTGTTTAAATAAAACAATAAATTTCAAGGTGAAATACCAGCTATACACAATTTTATTCTAGACTTTACAATGATTCGAAGCCTAAATTAAAAGCAAATCATATACGTACCCGCGTGGACAAATGTGCTGGCGCGGGTTAGGCCCAGACCAGTCTATCTATATCCAGCATGAACAAAGGAATAGGAGGGCACTAGCCGCATGCTAGGACCATTTCGCTGGCTCCCCAACCCACGCAAATTTAACTTCTTTTCGGCCAAATATTTAGTGCAGAATTTGTTCAAATTTGTGCAACCAAAATTAGAATTTGTGCATCACCGGAAGTACCTGATTTCTCAGAAAAATATGGGCAGGGCCAGCGAAACGTTTCGCTGGCATCGACATTATACAAAATCAACTTTTTGTGGGTGAATTATTTTCGTCATAATTTGTTCAAATTTGTGCAACCAACTTTAAATCCTAAAAACTACCCCCTGTATGGAAAACACCATGGCGGTGCCAGCGAAACGTTTCGCTGGCCCCGACATTATTCAAAATCAATTTTTTATGGGTGAATTATTTTCGTCTTAATTTGTTCAAATTTGTGCAACTAACTTCAACCTCTAAAAACTACCCCCTGTGCGGAAAACACCATGGCGGTGCCAGCGAAACGTTTCGCTGTACCCGACATTATCTAAAATCAACTTTATATGGATGCATTATTTTCATTTGAATTTGTTCAAATTTCTGTAATAAATTTTAACCCCTAAAAACTAATCCCTATGCACAAAACACCATGGCGGGGTGAGCGAAACGTTTCGCTGGTCCTGACATTATCCAAAATCAACCTTTAATGTGTGCATTATTTTCGCTGTAATTTGTTCAAATTTGTGTAATCACTTTTAACCCCTAAAAACTAACCCCTGTGCACAAAACACCATGGCGGAACCAGCGAAATGTTTCGCTGGCCCCGACATTATTCAAAATGAACTTTAAATGAGTGTATCATTTTCATCTTAATTTGTTCAAATTTGGGCAACCAACTTAAACCCCTAAAAATCACCCCTTGTACGGAAAAAACCATGGCGGGGCCAGCGAAATGTTTCGCTGGCCACGACATTATCCAAAATCAACTTTATACGGGTGTATTATATTCCTCTTAGTTTGTTCAAATTTGTGCAACCAACTTCAACCCCTAAAAACCACCCCCTATTAGGCAAACACCATGGCGGGGCCAGAGAAGCGTTTCGCTGGTCCCGCCTTGGAGTTTTCCGTATAGGGGGTAGTTTTTAGAAGTAGAAGTTGGTTGCACAAATTTGAACAAATTAAGACGAAAATAATTCACCCATATAAAGTCGATTTTGGATAATGTCGGGACTAGCGGTACGTTTCGCTAGATCCGATATGACATTTGCTCAACAGGGGGTTGTTTTTTAGGGATTGAAGTTGGTTGCACAAATTTGAACAAATTAAGACGAAAATAATGCACCCATATAAAGTTGATTTTGGAAAATGTCGGGGCCAGTGAAATGTTTCGCTGACCCCGCCAGGGATTTTCTAAGAAATCAGGAACTTCCGGTGATGCACAAATTCTACTTGTGGTTGTACAAATTTGAAAAAATTCTGCACTAAATATTTAGACGAAAAAAAGTTAAATTTGTGTGGGTGGTGGGGCCAGCGAAATGGTCCTCCGCATGCTTCCTAACTTGGGCTCGGAGTTTGCTGGTCAACCATGTTGGTTTGTAAAAGCATGGGAAGTATGTAGGAGAAAGAGAACAGTCTACTCTTTCTCTCGCAATACCGATTTAGCGTACCAAGTTGGTAGACCGTCCCGCTCGTTGTTTCAACCCCGCTATAATATGCATCGTCCCCACCTATTCCAATGTCCATAGTATCCAGCCAAAAATATTATGCAGCACTGACGCACTAAAAGGGTTTGCCAGAAGCTGGTTAACCACTAGTTGGCGGTTGGTCAGTTGCTGGCCGGACTCGCTTGTCAAAGAAAATAATTTGACATGATTTGGAAACGAATGGCCCCATTGTGCCCTGACTGAAAAATATAATCGAAATTGAGTTATTGATTGAATTGGAGTTTGTCAAGGTGATAAGAATAAAATTAGTTACAGTAGTCGCCGCGCACCTACAAATAAGGATTTGATAGCCTTTTGAGGCGTTAACTGAGTCGCTCAAATCTCCCCCTCCCATACTTTATCTCTCCTACTACCATTATTTTGCCTACTTCTCCTCCCTTTCAGCAATCCCCCCCCCCCATAACTTCCTCTACTATACAATTCCTTACTTCCCTCTTCACGTCCCCATCCTTAAACAACTTATAAAGTTTGCCCTTCTTACTTCCCATACCACCCTTCTCTACACTTCTTCTCTCAGTAAAACGCAGGCTCGGTCATCTCAATAAGGAAAAATGGCGAATTTTTACAACTTTGGCGCGGGGTTTGAGAGGCAGCGAGGGGAGTCAAATTAGTTCCCCTGCCCATCGCAGATGGCGCAAATTAGTGTGAAAAGCGTGTGCGCGGAAAATTGTTTGTTGTTATTTGTTACTGTCATGTGTTGTCTGGTGATGTCACCGTATGAGACCAAAACCTCAAAACAGTTTCTCGTGTGCCGGTATCACTTCAAGGAAAAGGATTTCTTGAAAACGTAAACTGTTGTGGTTTTAACATATTAAAAAAAGTGTATATCGGAGGTTAATTCTGCTTCAGAAAAAATAAAAATCCATACGTATGCATATCCTAACTCGTCTCATAATTATCTTTTTCTACTTAAAATACTAAAATAAAAGCAACGTTAATTAAATGCGAAACGTAAAATGAGAAATTGAATGATAATTATCTTTAATTTCTTATTTTGCGTTCCTTGTTTCCTTAATTTTGTCTTTATTCGCCCTTTTTTCTTAAATTATTTTACTAGTCAACACATCTAAGGAAGGAGAATGCACATATATAGCGACCAATACATGCATTCTTCTGTAGCCCTCATGCCCATTGCAGATGGTGCTAAATTTCGCCATTTATTTTCCACGTAGTTGACCGAGCCTGGTAAAACGTAAGAAGTGCGTACAGAAACCCGACCCAAACTATGGTTTTCTGACCGGGGCTACTAAACCCTAAAAAGGCTTGTTTTCATATTCTGAATTTCTTATTTTATATAATTTTTGACATTTTGTAAGTTTTGCAAAATATGTAACAAAATGTGCTGATCGATCTTAGAAATGTTTGCCTCAATGGAAAATTGATCAGCGCTAGAGCTGAGCCAGACCTTACAGACTAGACGGTCTAGACAAAGCCAGACCTGGCACTAAGCTGTCCTCAAAGTTTTACGCGCGTGGTGTATAAATAGTACTTTTAATTGTTTTAACGAAAATTCTAGTTACAAGGGACCAGAACTTTTAGCAAGTTCATATTTAAATTTAATTCAACATTCTGGTTATTTTACATGACTTTTCAGTTAAAAAACAAGATGACACCATTATTTGGCATTCCTAAATTTAAGTACAGTCTTTTTTAAATATTATTTTTTTAGTTCCAGCTGAAGTTACAGCGCAGCGGTTAATCCTTCAACCGTAAAGGGTTTTTTCTTTGTTGTACTGAGAAAATGTGACAAAGAAATGTACTGCTGTCACCTGAAGATCATATTAGATTTATTAGAACACCATCCGCCCTTTCAGAAAACATTCATAAAGTTCTTACACAATGTGTCAACTCGAGAACTCTGAAGATTCAAAATAACCAAACCTACCATCCCAATGTTTTCACGCTGTATAATACTGAGCTAATTGGGCTACTTCTGATGCAAGGGTTTATTTAACCTTTTGTTTTAACACTTAGAACGGAACATCCTTTTACGCGTCCATTTTTATGTGTAAATTATAATATTATTATATTATCATTATTATTACATTATATGCGATTATATTATAAGATCATTATATCATTACAATATTTATTATATTATTATTATATTATGTGTAAACTATATCCGCCTGTAAGGCAGATATTCCGTTCTAAGTGTTAAAGCTCGGGCCTTATCCATTAAAAGTATAATTAAAGTTACTGCTGCGAATATTATTTAAAATTAAAGGAAACCTTAGTAAATTAACATTAGGGGGTTTAGTAAATCGGGGTCGAATATAAAGAATTTCTTTCAGCTGAGAAAAAGGATTTTCTGTCTCGACGGACTGGATGAAAAAGATCACCCAGTATATTAACTTTGAGGACCAACCGAAAGAAGTATGGCGGGACTCGTAAATAGGAGACTCGCAAAACACCCAAGAGTAGGAGGCAGAAAGTGGGAGAGACAAACGAAAAGAAAAGGAGAGAAAAAGGCGTTGAAAGGGGTCAGGGGCGACTAATAAGGAGGGACCTCCTCCCCTCGCTGCTGACACTCTCAGATTATTCCCCAATCCCGAAGGAGAAATCACAAAAATATTTTTTCTTCAGTAACCAGAGAGACCCAACCATAAAAATCAGAATGATTCCCTACCCTTGGTTGAATTAATTCCCCTTTCAAATCCTCGATCCTCCCCAAGTCGAAACGACGTAACGTTTTTCCGAATCATTATATGGACCCCTTGAGCCTATCTCTCAAGGCCGGCCCTGAAAGAAAGAGAGAAAAAGACAGAGGGGTTTGGGTCACTGCTTGTTCGTTGCGTTCAACGCGTTCAACGTATGGGAATCGTTATGGCCGACTATAGTCGTTGGAATGCGTCCTTTTTTCCTTTTTGTGTCTCTCTATATACCTGACGGTCCGCTCAGCCTCAGCCACAGCGTCCACAGCAGCTCTACAGGTAAATTCTGGTTGGCGGACCGGTAGAGTAGAGCAAGCGGGCGGGATAAAGTTAGAAGGAAACGAGGCGAGTATCTCATGTTCGATAGCAGTAGTCGTTAATGTATGGAAACCTTTAGGCTTAGGTCCTTAGGAGGATCTTGCAGTCGACATTTATCAATTTCGCTGCGAAAACCTATTCACATAAAATATCAATTAGTTTCGCAGAGAATGTTGATGTGTGTTGGCTTTAGGTTCAGGCGAATTGAAAACAATTAAATTGATTCAAACTTTTCGGCACACAATGGTGGCCCTGAGCAGTGAATCTTTAGAAACTGGAAAAATTATTTCTTATTCCCTGTTATTCTCAGGTTAATATCGCAGTTGTAAATTTATATATTATTCTTGATTTTGAAATTTAAAAAAAAATGTATGTTATTTTATTAATAATGATTAATAAATCTTCAGATATAACATAAAGATTTTTTATAGCGACGTACATTTGATGAACACAATTACACTGTATGATAAAATTAACTTGTCAATCAAATGCTCAAATGCTCGTGGAAAAAAATATTATAAAATATTCAAAATAATATTTAACTGAAATGTGTTTAATAATTTCGTATTCTTAATACAGTGTGATTCTAGAGGAAAATTTTTTTTTCTACTTTGATATAAATAATTTATAATGATAACAGAAAATTCATTATATATTTTAATAAATTATTTAATTAAAATTTAAAAAAATGTTAAGGCAATTTAAGAATTATTTCACTACATTGTTTTTAATCAATTTGTATTTTTACGACAGAGTGGTTTTTGAAATAATTTTTCTTTCAGACAAATAATTTCTAATGATAACGTAAATTTCAGGACTTTTCAATTTCAAAATTAAAAATTTTGTTTAAAAACACTTTTGAATGAAATTTGTATACAATGAATTAAAGAAACAGGGTTTTCTCTCTCAAATAACGTACATCGCTATGCAAAACTTTTTCAAGACGTTTGTTAAAAAGTTTGATAATTTCATATTTTGATGACAGCGTGAGTTTAAGGGAAAAACATTTTTCTTTAACGGATGCATATAATGATAACAAAAAACTCCACTACATTTTAATTTATTCACGTAAAAAATTAAAAAAGATGTTGTAAAATATTTCTTTTATACGAAAAAATTGTTTTAAGGGTATTTTTTTCGTACAAAAATATTGTTTCAAATTAAACAAAAAAATTACACAAGATTTAAATTTTATACAATATTAAGTCTGTGACATTAGGAAAAGAAGAGCACTTTCAAATGTACAATTACGTACCTACAAAGAGTTATTCAATTCTCACAGATTTAATAACATTCACTGACAAAGTTGAGTATTTTGCGCCGAAACGTTTGCAGCAATTTAATTGTTTTTAATTCACTTGATCCTAAAGCCAATAACTTACTGATGGGGAAGTCCGTTGAAGTAAATATAACGTTATTTCAGCAATGTCGTGTGACTTCAATCGTACTTTTGTGACTTTATTTGATTCTAGTTTTAAATTTATTTGTTGTTGACTATTCGACGAATTCAAGCGATGACTGTCGACATCGTTCTGACTACGTGAATCGGTTTGAATCGTCGCGTACGTCCTTTTCGATTTTTGTATACCACTTTGCCAGACTTAGTTCTGATTTCTTACTGACTTCGCACGAAGCTACATTCATCTTTGCTGACTCAATACGCTACATGACGACCCTTTTCTTATTCTGGCAGATTCAAATATTGACTGTAGAGTGAATAGCCCCTCGAAACCTCAATAAAAATTCTCTACGAACTTTATTATTGAGAGATAATATAATTCCCTAGGGATAAACAATTTTACATATCTGCATCAAAGCATTACTTATTACTTAAATGTGATTTTGAATGTGAGCGTCTGCGGAGTAAGGGATCTCAATCCTGGGAGCTCTATTACAAAGGAGCACCGTTTGAGTATTATGTATGTGCTGGCGGTCTAGTACAGAAATTTATAAGAGGTCCTTACTCTAAAGTTTAATAACAATTCGAATCGTGTAGATAGATGAGTCTTTTTTGTGAAATAGCAACTTAAAAACTATCGATTGTTAAGAAAAAAACTATAAATCTATTTTTCGGGAGGTAGATCTTTTTTTTCGTGGACGGTCACAAATACTCTCGAGAGAAATTCAGGTAAATTTAATCGAATTCAAAGCAAATATAATAAATTTTGAATCGAATCCAATTGAAGGTGAGTTGAAATTGAGGTTATTTAAACTTTAATTCAATTTAAAATCAAATTGAATTAATTTATGCATCTGAACTCAAGTGGTTACAGGGGGACTTAAAGTTGAATAATAATACTTTCAACGTCAATTCAAGCGGATCCAACTGAATTCCAGTATAAGTTCAAGAGAATGCATGACGAATTTACACTTTCTTCAAAATACCTTTAGATGAATTAAAGGCAAATACAAATAAATTCAAGATGAACTTAGGAAAATTCAATTTAATCTTAAGTAAATTTAAATTAGTTTTATTCAGTTTAAGATAAATTTACGGTAAATTAAAATGAATTCAGGGCAATTCAAGATGTCTGAGATAAGTTCAAAAGAATTTAAGACAATTTTATTATTATTATTATACCAATAAACCATATCCCTTACGCTTACAGGGTAGCGTGACTCACTCGGTTCTAGCGGGGGATCAGGGTGTTCATATGAGAAAAGCGAGAAAGGAAATTGTACTAGGTGGCACAAGGAGAAGGGGGAGGCAGAGATGTTTAGAATGATCTTTAATTCTCGTGTTGTATATTTAAATAACACGTTTGTTCCACAACACTGCTCCGACCAAGGTCGCTGATCAATCACTCTAGCAAGCACCTCAGGCGAAGAGCTTCACAAAGTCATTATGCAAAACTCTCCAGGTGTCATTCAATCCACTGACACTCTGCATCATGGATTTCTTATAAAATATTATTCGCATCACTTTTCTCTCCTGGAATATCTCTTCAGCTTTAAGCTTTTTAAATATTTTCGAATTAGGGTCTTATTTATACATTCTAACCACTCTTTCCTTGGTCTGCCTCTGGGCACGCTACCATTTATAGCTAATTAAATCATTCATAATTTATTGAAAAACATTAGCCTTAACATTAAACATTGAGGAATAGTAAAAATTCTGAATTTGGACTATTCATTTGAGTCGAGCGATACAAAGTTAGGGTTTGGTATTAGAAATTATAAACTTTTTTTTTTAAGTAGATTAATTGAAAATAAAATACAAACTAGTAAATGTCTTACTTGAAACTTCTTCAGCATCATGTTAAACGAATGAAAATACTCACGATTTGGAATAGCTTTGGAAATCACAAATAAGTATTTTTCATGATAAGCAATAGGATTTCTTACATCCGGCCGTACACCCCGTGCAGAAATTTTGGTCTGGCGCCGGTTGGGCCCCGATCGAGACAAATGTGGGCCCAATAGGGTAATCTGCCTAGCGCCAGAACGTAAATGAATCGCCCTACCCGACTTGGCCCAGATCTAGGCATCCGAAATGGGGACCTGATCTGGCCCAGACATGGCCCCTTTAATTTTTTATTTCTATAATTAGTAAAAATTCAAAAGTTTTTATATTAATATTTTTTCAACTTTGTATTTAACAAAACTTTAATTTTTCAATATTCTAAATTATATTTCATTTTCAATATTCTACATTACAAATAAATTTTAATTATAAATATTTTTGAATCTTCGTAATATTCTTTTGGAATGATTTTTGTTTGACTGATGTACATAGGACACGTGGAGTGAAATTTAAATAGTAAATGCGCTCAAAATATTGACGCTCTCTCGAATACATTGCTGGAAATCTTCATGAGCTAAAAATGAATTGTGATGTTGATTCTAGCGAATTAAAACTTACCTTTGCCTTCATTGCGGATATAAGAAATCTCCCCAGCAATTCTGTGATTCCGAACTCGCAATCTACTATTTGCTTTTGGAACTTGAAGTTCTATACAAAAAAAAAAAAAAAACAATATCACGACGATAACAGAAAGCTGGACATAATCTGGTCTAACCTAACCCGACCCGACGTGGTTCTGATGCGAGCCATATCATCTGCCTCCTTGGGGCCACATATGGAAAATCCGATAGGGCCCAGATCGGAACTCGGGAATAAGTTGGGCAATTTCAGCACGGGACAATTCCAATCATAATTCTTTAAAATAATAGCATGTTTTTTCAATTTAACCTACAGAAATTTCAAGCCAACATATACAACTCTCTTTCAAAATGTCAATTAATTAAGACCAAAAAAAGATGTAGTTTTGACATTTTCAAGAAATTCTAACATAAATTTTTTCAAATTTTGTATTAAAATTCACTGCCAAAAACAGTATTTACAGAAATTAGCTATAATTTTTGGACACGTATAATTTTTTATAATCTTAAACATTTTAATTCAAAAATTAAGAAACAGAACAGGAGAAAGTAATAGACTACAAAATTTCAATTATTTTTTTTTAACTTCTTTTGGATGTCCAACCTCAAATTTTTTGCATTTGATTCTGCAATTTAATTCATTAATACAATTAAGCCATTTCCATTCCGGGGTAGGCGTGACTCACTCGGTGGGGAAAGGAGTAATATGGGGAAGGGATAGAGAATTTTCAGAATGATCCAGAATTCTCGTGTTATTTATGTAAATAACACGTTCGTTCCGCAACACTGCTCCGACCCAGGTTGCTGATCAATCTCTATGGCAATCACCCCAAGTGAAGATCCTCACGAAGTCGTTATGTAAGGTTCCCCACTTGGGTCCATTAGTGGCCAAGGTCTTTTGTTTCAGGCGTCATTCACTCTACTGACACTTTTTTTATTAACTATTTGCCGCCATACTTTCTTGTCCTAGCATACTTATCTAGCTTCTTTTATGTCCATGCATTTTTTCATGCAGGCTCTTGTGTTTCTGTGACTTCTTATGTCTCTTCTAACTAGAGTCTCATTCACTCATTCTAACCATTCTTTCCGCGGTCTACCTCTGGGCACGCTGCCATTTACTTTACCTTGATACACTTGTTTCGTTAGTCGTTCATTTGGCATTCTCTCAACATGCTCGAACCATCTTAACCGATTTCTTTCCCATGTGTCTACTAGCGTCTCTTCTGCAATGATTTAATAAATTCCAGCATTTTTACTCCTCCCTATTAAAAAATCTGTAATTTAAATTTTCAATATTATTTACCCAACTTTAGTTCGTTGTGGCATTTTTACCGAAAATTTGTCTCTGCAGCCTGCAAAACTTTTCTCTGAGCGTGTAACTCTAAACTCTGAAGATTAGCGGATAATTAAGACAGGATCGATGATAAATGAAATTTCCTCATCACTGATCAGTTCTAGATTATTTAGGTACCAGGTATGCTTAACTTAGGATGCCAAAGATAGACAAAAGTCTAACAGTATTAATCCTAAAATTTTCTGTTCGACCCGGCATTCATCTCCCAGAACGGATCTTCCGGGATAGTTGCCTGCTAAAAAGATGAAGAAATGAACTCGAAATTTTACCGAAGATACATCACCTCAGTCAGTTCAGTTTCAGTCAAGAATTCAAGATTCTCGTACCTTCGTAGAACACGGGTACATTGCGGATTGTGGGTTCGAATCGGTGACGTCAGATCGACGATTTAAGCGGACCAATCCGTGCTTGGAGAACTGATGGTGGTGGGGCAAGAGGGGGGCATGCGAAAGGTGTGTGCGACCCCCGACGTGGGGAGCGGGGCCAGTTTCTCAGTGAGTGCGGTAGTGATCTCATCTTGGACCGCGCCAGGTGTAAGTGTGCCCCACTCCGAAATCCTTCGGCAAAGTGAAAATGCCCGAAATCTCTAACTTACGCTCTAAAACTCATCCAGGTATGAATTTTTTTTCAAACCGACTTTATTTCCACATCTGTAATTTTTTATAATATTTAGAAACATGATTAAACATTCTATTCAGTATTCAGCTAATAGCGTTAGGACGCGATGAGAATCTGTTGAATAATCTTCAACTACCTAACCTTTTTACCTGTGCAATTTAATTATTATGTATTTTAATTAAAAAATAGCATTCATCTTCTACAACTCTTTTTTTTCTGATTTCATAAGATTATATTATTTCCTATAATATATTTAAGAATATTATCACACTCATGTGATTTCGCAACTTCAGAAGAAATATTCTTACCAACCAATTTAATTTTAGGAACATATTTATGTTGCTGATATTAAACATTTAATTTTTTTAAAGTTCGTTAAATGAATTGTAGGTTTATGTCTACTGACTACTCGTTTCGACTCTTGCCTATTTTCAACTTAAAATGCCCTTCCGGGCGAAATGGGCGGATAGGGTATGCTACATCGTAGCCCTGTAGTATCCTTTCCGTATCATACAACAAAAACTGAAGAAAAAAAACAGTAAGATGAACCTTTAATTTATCGCAATTCGGATTCTACATAAAATTTTCCGTGAGGTCATGGATTAATTGCAATAGTTTTTTCAGCGTTAAATAATTTAAAAAAAATACCTGTCATTAATATAGGCTAAATCCGACTTCAAGCGCAACTTCATTCAGTAGCAATATACTATTTAAGCGATTATCGATGCGTTTAAAGTCGCCTTCAGCAGAAGTTATGACATTTAAAAAAATTGTTAACACTGCAAAAAAAACTATTGCAATTATTTCGTGCCCTTCTAACGGAAACTTTAACGCAGAACCCGAATTAAAGTAATTTAAATGTTCATCTTACCTGTTTTTTTTTTATTTTGTATTACATTTTATGGAAAGGATACGATAAGGTTACGCTGTAGCATATCCTCTCTGTTCATTCCGCCTGCCAGGGTGTAAAATTGGTTCATAACAAACGACTTATTGGGTAACGCATACATTAAGCCCACAGAATTCCCCAAATCTACATTCGGTATTTTTTGTTTGCTCAATATCTTATTCAACATTATTCAAACTCAAATATGTAGGACTATTCTTTTAACCCTTAAATGGTACGGTGAGCCAGGAGGACACAGATGGTACCGTGAAGTCCTCACGTACCTTACTTTTTTTTAAGGTTTAAGTTGCTATTGTATTTGTGCCCCTCTACACAACAATAAGAACAGAACTCCAATACTGTAACATGAGTTTGTTCTTGATAAAAATATATATTTAAATCATCCTAGGGTTGGCGCTAACCCCACCGTGCCATTCGAGGGTTAAGAAATGGTGTGTAAATGGATGTCTGTATACTTTTCTGACCCCGGTAACGGCTTGAGTATTTTTATTATTTTTTATATAATTTATTTGCCAGAATCAAGCTGCAATAATTGTCCAAATTCATACATCTTAAGTAATTAGATCTATTGCCAATGCAATGACTTCTAATCATCTCGAAGAATGGGAAATATGTATTTTATGTGAATCTTTTCAAAGTATGATATTCTCTTGTATAGTCAGGAGATAAGTTGAAAATAATAATAATGGGTCCGTCAGGTGAATCAACCCACGCGTCACCATGGCCTCCAACTGACTTAGCTTTCGTCAATGTTCAGCAACTCAAGCCATTGGGCACGTTCCCATGTGTGTAGACCGACCGGGAAATCCTGGTTCTGGCCTTGGCTCCCGACCAAACCTTCGCTGTCTCATTTGCCATACATACACGTTCGGCTCGTTAAAGTTTCGCGAGCGAATTTCTAAGACTTCTTTCAAATCTCACTCCCCATAGCAACAGGTGTCTTGCTTGTCCTGCCCGGAAACCACTTTGACCTAACCTCTCAATTTCAGTGATTACTTTGACGTAACTAGCTTGTCGGAAAAAATACTTGTTGCAATGCCTTCGTTTTGTTAACATTTCTTAATGATCATTACTTTTGAAATCGTATTACGATACTTTTTGTTAGGGTTCTCATAGCTGTGAAATGAGATTCTAGAAAAGGATTTGCAAGACAAAAGTTTCCACTTCATAATTTCTTTGAAATATTTTACAAATCGTCTGTCACGTGATTTAAAAAAAAAATTGAAAACGAAGTGTCTTCTCGAAATTTGGGACGAGTAGTGAAATATTTTTCATATGCTTGTCTAGTCTAGGATCGAATTTTCGGGACGTCTAGTCCAGTCCTCCCATGACCTATAGACACGCTCTCGACGCGCAACAATATTCTTGAACCTAAAACAGATGTTTTTGGAAATGCTTAAATTTCAACGTATTTGACCCTGCTCTTCACATTTTAGTAAAAGTGAGCTATATTTGCAACAACCATTTATCTAAATGCTGTTTTAAAATGTATTTGCGGCCGAGAAATTCTTCAAAATAATCCAATTTCACATGAAAAGTTTAAAAAAATTGAGAGTTTTAATGATTATAAAAAAATAATTGATAAAATAATAATATCGCTTACAAATATTATTCTTAAAATAATTATTTTTCGTAATTCTGTATAAATCGTACATGTTACAAGATGTTGTTAATTATGAATTAAGAATGAAAGTTAATTTTACCACAAATTTGGATCAGTTTTGGAATCTTACTTTATAGCGAGCTCGAAGTACAATAGAATTTGTAATACAATTTCGAATACAGAATGCTTTTAAAAAATCGCGGAAAAAATACTTTATGAGAGTTACTTTATCTCTTTAGCCATGCGGCCTTTCGTATGCATTTTACTTATAATTTTGCCACGTTTCTAAGGAGCCAATCTCTGTGCTTTCAAATTCAGAGATTTATGAGCTAATATGTCCATAATAGGTCCATAATTCAATCTAGGGCATATATGCTAATCACTATGTTGTGACCATTTAGTCAACCATCAGAGTTTTTTAGTTGTATTTTATTACTTTATTTTAAAAAAATGATCTACAACTTTTCACACTTGAGTCATTGTGGTCATTTGAATCTGATAATTTTATTATTCATCTGCGTCTTTTAAAATTTGGTTAGACGCTTATATTTATTTGTTTTTACAGAAAGCCAAACTTAAAAAATTCTTTAAGTAGCCAATCATTGTACCGATTACCCTAGTTATTGCTTCAGGTTATGTGACTAATTATCAGTCTTCAATACTTTATCTATACGAATACACATATGCCATTGTCAGTTATAAAGTCAACAATCAACGAAATGCTGAAAGCCTTGTACCGTGAAAAAATAATCGAGACTCAGGCAACCGTATTAGTTATTAACGTTGCATAATGGCATGTAAAACAAGATTCAAAGAATTCATTAATTCTTTTTCGCCATCATATTTATAGTCACGGTAGGTAAATACGTGATAATTCTTTTATTTATTATTCCCTCTTTTGCCTTAAAAAAATATTTCTCTTCATTAAAATTGTTTTCGTATTTCATAAAATGAAGGAATACATTCACATACGCGGTAGATCTTGGCCCCGTTTAAATCAACGTTCGATTTTTTCGAATAAGTGGGTAGCCATTCCAGCATTTCATACCATATCTGTTACATATGTATCGACAAACTTACAATGCCGACTACGGAAGCCTAAACCTTGAAAAATCTTTATACCACGCCGACAGACAAATTTAAGTGAATCACGGTAGACTGCGGTCCAGTGTGAGATAAATCTATGAAACTCTCATACCTTGAGTGAACTTCCTACGCCAATTTAGCGAACCCAAACGGAACGTGCGGAGTCGCGAATTTGATTATGCTTGATTGTATGTCGCATCCTGTAATTTTAATACGTTTCATTTAATTCTTAAACGATATTCCTCTGATTTTTTCAAGCGTAAAGATTTTGCTAAGCTAAGCCAAATTAAGACAAAGAACCACTATCATATAAAATACATCAATGATTACATACAGGGTGTCTACTCATCGGGAAAATGACGGGAATTTTACGTGACGGGAATACACTAAGCTGCCGGGAATCTTATTTCTTTTGAAAATATTGTCCTACTACAATGTAAACGTTTTACCATGAGCCCTGAATTCGCAGAAAGCGAATCGATGTTTTTGAAAGTTTCAGCTATTTGACACCATGCAGAGAAGCTGGACAGACAACGGTAGCCAACGTCATATTATGTAGATATACACGTGTACTTCGCCTCTGACACAAGAGAGCCAAGAGCCTGGATATATAAGTTTGTAAAGCTTTAATAATTTTTTTTATAAGTCAGCATTAATTGTGTTAGTGTTTATGCCCAGATGATTATTACTTAAAAGGTAACTTAACATTTACCTAAATGATCTTTTCCAGAGTTATTGTGATGAAATACCTGTTATCAGTTGTACAAACTTTCGATAGTTGTTGAATGGATTAGCTTTGTATAGACTATCTACGAATGGGAAATTGACTACTGGCGCAGTAGTGCGCCAGCACTGGCAGCGTCGGCGTAATACTTACCGCCAGTACTGGCATAGTTTTGACAGGACCTTGGGACGATAACTAGGTTCGGTATTCACTCTCAAAACTGCGCTAGTACTGGCGGACAATACAAAAAAGTACTGAACAAACTTCAGCCGACGCTCGCTCACATTTATAACAAGAAGAGCAAGCGATGTCTAAACTGCAATATTACTCGAAGGATAGATTAGAGTTATTTTTCGTAGAGTTTCTATACAGTTATTAAGAAGGTAACAGTTTGAGGTTATATCAAGTGGCCGAGAGTCCTTAATGTTTAGAAAACGTGCGTTTCGAGTATACTTGCTACGTCTTATTATTAAAAATAGAAGGCTGCAATTACTTTTCACTTTGGAAAATTAAACATAATTTGTCATGAATACGAAAATCATGGTAATTTGCCTATGCACGGTTTTTTGTGTTATAAATGCGAATAAAAAATTAAAATTAAAGAATATAATTTAGATTTGAGTTAGAAATTTCTTTAATTTATCAACAATATAATAGCTTGTAATTCGGTAAAGAATGTATTAAAATCAAAAGAATTAGTATTATGTTTAATATATGCTTATAGTTTGAATTGGGGAAGCAAGCCATAATTCCTTTATATAGTTGTTTTGTGACCTATGATTTTTGACAATATTAGCAAAGTAATTGAACTGCAATTCCCTCAGTACTGCGCCATTATTCGTTCTCCAAGTCTTGGCTAGACGTACTGCGCCAGCACTGCAGTTTTTAGTAGTACTGCGCCAGAACTGGTCCGTCAAGATTTGGCTGGGAGTTGGCAAGTCCACTGATTCTATACTGCGCCGAATGTAAGCGACGGCTCAATGCAGGCATTTCCCATTGGGCTTTCTCTACAGAACTCAATGATGGGCATGGATAAATATCTATAGAAACGTGCGACAACTGTTTTATCGTATAAGGACCCTGAAGTGGGCATACGAGGTACTAATCAAATTTTCAGTACGTGAACGTCAACAGAAAATATTTGTTGTGCTTGTCAGAGGTGAATAAATTGTTCAGTACATGCTCAAAACATGTTCATGGTCAATCCCTTTTCTGTACGTTAATTCTTTTTTGCATGTTGTTTAATTAACAGCTATACCAAAACGCATGTACAATTATTGTACTGAATCACTGCGCCCGATTGCTAAAATAAACCTGGGACGATTGGACTTTTTTTATTAGTCGCACATTCAAATATCGTAGACTTCCCAAGTGCGAATTGCCGGAGCTGAATACACGGCCCAGTGTTGGTCCAATTTTGGTATCCAAAGGTCGGCTAAAGTTATTGAGCCAATATCGGCACTTAACTCGGCCCAGGGTTGAACTATTGCTGGCACCCTATATTGGCTATTTATATTTGCCGATCCTCCACCGATGCTTGGCCCAGTATCAGCACTTTATTGCGCCAAATCTCACTCTTAGTAGGGTGAACTATGTTTCACGAGGATCAGCAAAAGCCTGGCCCAGTGACGGCACATTAGTGGACCAAGTGTTACTTTTACCACGGCAAACCATGTTTTATTTGAATCGGCCCAATGTTGAGCCAGTGCTAGCAGCCTATATTGGCTATTTATATATGCCGATCCTCCACGGATGCTTGGCGCAGAATCGGCACTTTATTTCGCCAAGTCTCACTTTTAGCACCTAATAAACAAATCTTACACAAAAGATAAAAAAAATTTTATTGAAAAATTGTCAAAGTTCACGATGAAATTCGTTAAGTTCTGGCATTAAAAATTTTAAATGTTTATGAAAAATTACATTTCCTGTCATTGCAAAAAGTTGGAAAGTAGGCTACAACGGAAAAAAACGAAATATTACGCGAATAAAAATTGTAATCGATTTAAATTATTTATTTAAAGACTATTGTATTGATATTCCTGTTAACGGTTCGTGTATTTTAAATTTACACAACTTCACAGTTTCAACATGTCGGTTTAGCGCAGTGGTTAGCTCTCCCGATTGCTAGGCAATAGATTTAGATATATAGATGTAGGTTCGATACCCCGTAGCGTTAGAAATTTTATTTGTTATACAATGTTCAAAATGTAATATATGTATTCAATCTAAACAGGACCATTAATATTTATATTCAAAGTACTCGCAATCAATTCATATTTATTTTTTAAATATCTTTTTTGTCATATCCTTAGACCTTAGACTAGAGCAGTATTGGTACCCAGTGTTGGGCCAACAAGGGCATCCAAGCCCTGGCTGCCAAGTCAAGGCCATAGTCATCAATGCGGCAATGGCGCGACGATGGCAGCTAGGTTTGATCAAATACTGGTATCCAGTGTTGGGCTGAAAATGGCAGCCAAACCTTGGCTGCTAAGTGCAGGCCATAGTTATCATTCCGTCATTGGCGCGATAATGGCAACCGAGCTGCGGCAATATTCGGCGGTTGCTCTAGAATCCAGAAGTAATACATGTTTGGATTATTTGAAACAAAATTGATCTTTGAGTTTTTTTGTTCTTTTTGTATGTATATTGTAGGCAACCTTAAAAGGTTAATATTTTCTGAATTCAGCATGGCGCACAGTGGGAGGAAATGCACTTTTTTCGTTCTAAAATGTCCAGAGCCTGCAATTTTGGGTCCGATTTTTAATTTTTAAAAATTAAAGTTAATCAAATTCTGAAGAGCTTAACGCACCGAACTTTTTTCACCTTTGTTTGTTTATTAATAATTTTTTCACTCGAAGCATGGAAAAACTGAAATTTTGTAAAGAACAATTTTTTACGCTTTAATAACTGATTAGGTGAACTTTATATTGTCTTAAATGAATGTAGGGACTAATAGAACACAAATAATCGGTTAATTCTTTCATTTATTTGTTATAAAAAATTGTATGAAAAAATTAGCAAATATTCTTATTATCGGTAAAAAATTATGTTGGCTAAAAGTGCTTCATATTATTATAGACATGACATTTAATAACGAAACTAATTAAAAAGTTTATAATAATTATGGTTCTTAACCATTTTTGCGGCAAAATATTAAAATTTGATATTTTTTTCAAATTTTAATTTCCTGCCATCGCCAGAACGACTTTAGGTATTCTTTAAAATAATAAATATTCTTTAATATTGATCAAATATATAAATTAACATTTTTATAAAGAAAATTAAAATTTTGGCCCTTTAGCATACAAAAATAATTTATACACTGAAAATGTTTTAAGCTGTTGGACGAATGACTACTAGTCACCAAAATATTTGAGAAGTTAACAATAACCATTGTTATAAATAATTTCCGTGACAATTAACAAATTCCAAATGTTGGCAGTTTCATTTGGAAAAAGTCAGTCTTTCAGTCGTAATTGATTGAGAATTAATCATAACACTGAATGAAAATGTGAAATTTTTTACCTTATTTGTTTATAAATATTCAGATTGTTACACTTTACCAAATATTATCGAAGATATATTATTTTCAGGAATACATGTACCCATTCTGGGCATCAAAGAAAATTTTAGTTTGATAAAACCTTAAGTTTAAATATTTCGTCACAAGAATTGTTAATAACAGTGGTTATTGTTAACTTTTCTGATGTTTTTGTAACTAGCAATTATTCGTCCAATAGCTTCAAACATGTCCAGTTCAAAAAAAAAATTATATGCGAAGAGGCCAACATTTTGAGTTTGTTTATAAATATTTAAATTGCTATTTTTTATCAAATATTATTGAATATTTATTATATTAAGAAATACCTGAAGTTGTTCTGGCAATTGAAGGGAATTATAATTTGAAAAAATCTCAATTTTAATATTTTGCCACAAGAATTTTTTATAAGAATGCTGCCGTACAAGTTAAAAAGACACTTATGCCTGTTAAACTTCGAACGGAGAAAATTCACGAGAAAGATTTTGTCTCGAAAAAGTATTATGGAATTAATTTTTTATAAATGTTTCAACGTCATTCATACAAATTGATGAATATTTGTCTCATTCTGTAAACAAAATTTACGTTTTTCTTTTTTTTTTGCTATAAAAAATTGACATGCGGTTGCTCACTATGAAAAATACAGGGGGGAAAAGCCGCGAGTTGACTTGCGGCTTTCTTATCTCTCAGGCTGGCTCCACTATGTGCCCTGTAAATTGTACGTACGTCGACGTACGTTAATATCAACGCGTACATCTGCGTTGTTCTCCATTGCTGCCAACTGTCGCATGTGTTTTATTGGTTCACATTCCCTTGTTCATGTAAACATTGAACTGCATTGAACTAGCGGAACACCGGAATATAAACCAATGAAATACGCACGACAGTTGGTAGCAATGGACAACAAAGACGATGTAAGCGTTGATACGAACGTACGTCGACGTACGTACAACTCTTCGGGTACATTGTGAAGCCAGTCTAAAATATCTCGACCTTATTGTATTTTGAAGACGGAGCCTCGAGCCTTTTACAAGTTGAAAATACCTCTAGTCCACACCCGTCTTTCTGAGTTGTATTTCCATTCGTCATACCTGTCGTTTAGAGGCCAAATACAACTTTTCAGTGACTTACGGTTTAATCCTGCAGTGAATTACAAATTTTAATCGCAAAAAACTTATTTTTCAATCAAATATATTTTTGTTCAGAATTCTTGTTTGCGTATATAGATGCAGTATTCTTTTGCGAATCGATTGATGCGAAAATCTCATTTTCGTAAAAAATGTGACTTAAGTGTCTTTTAAACTTACACGGCGGAATAGTTATAACCTTTTACATTAGTTTTGTAATTAAATGTCATTCTTATATTATGTGAAACACTTTTAACAAAAATAAAAAATCCTACCAATAACTTTCAGTGAAAAAATAATTAATAAACAAATAGAAGAGACGAAATTTCGGAGCGTCAAGTACTGAACTTTCATTTTTTTTAAGATTCGAAATCGGACAAAAATCGAAGGCTCTGCAAATTTTTGAACGAAAAAAGTGCATTTTCTCCCATTGTGTAGCGAGTCCTCCAGATATTATTCTACACCTACAATTTGAGGAAAAAACGACAGTCTTGCGTTCAATTTTCCTTTTTTATTATACATGGATGATATGGTATTTGGTATATCGAACCGTAAGAGAAAGTTCGAAATGAGGGAAATAAAATGAGCGAATATACGCAGTAATATAGTATGGTTGGGTCATGTGTCAGTGCTAACACATGTTGAAATTAGATTGGCCATGTGCAGACGAGTGCAATTGAACTCAGTATTACTGGAATTTTCGTGCAATCGGTATCTTAACAGTTTTTTAAAGCAGCGTTGATATTTTTACAATACAGCTATAACTGGTTTTATACATGTTTTTATTCAAGACTCTCTTTCTTATCAGAACCTATTGTTAAAAATATATGCCTTATTGACCTTCCACGGTTAGGTATAACTGCGACATTTATTACATCTTGATTGATCTGAATGCTTAAAATATTAAAACTTTGATTGTTATCGAATTTTAAATTAGCTCATGCAGTTAAGCAACTTTTTATAATGTCTTAGAATAAATTCTAAGAGCAGGATGTAATTGACATTGATTCGAGCAAGATACGTTTGGTAATAAATCGCTAAGCGGGACACTTGATTCTCATTTTGCAGTATCTACTATCGAGCAGCTTTCTGTTAAAAATGCCAACAGTTCATTCACTAGATTCACTGTTCCAACACACATTTTGTATTAGGTTACGTAACCCGGTAACAAGCGTTGAATTCAGAAAAATTAAGAATTTGTATTCCTATGAATACACGATTTTTCCTCCGTCTAAAAATCCCCCAACGGGTACAGAAAAAGTGCAAATCTTATTCCTCTCAATCGACTTAGTAAAATTTAACGAAAGCATTTATTTAACCTATTTCTCAGTATTAAATTTTTTTATAAATTATAAATTCGAAAAATGTTGAAATTTATATTTATTTATATTTTAATAATTTATTTAAACGTCTTAAAAATGCAACAAAGAAATCTATGCAAATGTGTGAATTTAAATAATTTTAACTCTAGAAAGGCAGAGTTTAATTGGTGAGAATTGAAATTTCAGAATTTACATTCCGCATGATGGAATTAAAACAACTTATTACACATATTTTGTAAACTTATTAGAAGGAATTAAATCAAATCAAAATATGACCACTTCTAAGGAATAAAAAATATCTCTGTGAGGTGCGTTGCCGGTACAATTACAAGGAATTAAATATATTGAAAACATGTTCTCTTTGGGAGAATAGAAAACTGTGTGGCGGTCGCTATGGAAATAGAAGTGAATAAGTTAAGCAGGTATCTTATTCTTATTGTGGCATTTTAGACAAATGAAAAAATTGAGCATTCAAAATAAAAGAATAATCTTCATTTTTACGCTGAAATCTGAAAATATTAATTTTTTTCTACTCTGCGCTTATTACCGGGAATGTTAATTTGTATAAGTATCTCCATTTGATATCAAATCTGTTATTGGCATCTATAAATTGGGAAAAATGGATTATACGTTTATGATCTCTAGAGACAAAACTGGGTAAATCTGGTCGCAGGTAACTTTGTATTTTCACCTGCTCGTACTAGTAAAACACTAATATTTCCATCGTTAGGGAATACATAATTTTTTGATTTCATAAGTCATCACGAACGTCTTAAAAATTGCAAGCTACTAGCTTTAATTGCTAAAGTGAAGTTAGTCGATTGGCAGTAAAACAGCCAAATCGGATAAGTGTGACTTGTGACCGGTAATATGTACTGCAAAATCAATGACAAGATTACCCTCAAGACCGTAGTCAGAAAGAAACTTCGGGGCGAGGGGGGGATTTTGCGCGGCATTTTCAGGAATGTTATGCATATATTTTTCAAGAAATTGGGGAGGGGGTGAAACTGATTCACTGATTCAAATAGCTAGAAATTGGTCACTGACAATCAGTGAAAGGTTATTTATTGATTTAGTGAAATAACCACTTTTGAGTGTTGGCAGCACTGCACCATGTCAATTTAGCAATCATAATAAAATAATATTTTAGTACATTCAAAGAATTACAGTAAAAACTTAAAATCCATAAATATGATCATGTACAAACCTGTTACGTAAGCACTTCTTATACAAGTTAGAGTATATTTATCCCGCAGTTAATTGAGCAGACTTACAGCCGGAAAATTAAAAAATTTATTTCATTAAGGAATTCTTCTTACTACTTAAGTAAAAGAGTAACAACAACGCTTAACTTAAAAATTTAGAGGTTATGCTTCATTCATATGATTTACTCTGGTGTTACTGAACTGATTAGTGAATAAGTTCGAAATCACTGATTATACAGTGAAATGTCTAACTACTATTTCAATCAGTGAATTGTTCGCTGATTCATATTTAGAGAGTATATATTAAAACATAAAATCTAGATATTAAGTTTTATAATCCGGGATTGAAAAAATTAACATTCAGTTTGCCCGGCTTAATATCTATACATTGATGTAACAAACTTAAAAATTCAGGATTATAAGGGTCAATGCCACAAAGTCGTAAAATTCAAGTCCCGGCCGTTTCACCCATTTCCATGATTTACCATAACACATGTTTTTCAATACTACTCACTTATGTTTGAAAATAGGAAATTAAAGTATAGCTTAAATATCCACTCGGTGACATATCCCTAAATACAAATTTCCACACAAAGTTGAGCAATTAATGACAAAACCAGTTTTTGAATGATTTAGGCTTGTACGAATCATTTGTATTTAGCTGAGGAATCTAAACATCATATCAGACTCGTAGCCAGAGATTTAAT
>NC_046663.1:124683250-124698339 GCF_010883055.1 Belonocnema kinseyi
GCTCACGACTGGCTACGGCCCTGAATCATATGAATAGAGGTAAATATTTTAGTTCTGCAGATGCTTAATTTAATTGTTAATTATGCTTAAAAGTCTGCCCTCGAAGTATTGCGTCCACTCATTAACACTCGTAATTTAGGATCGGACTTGAAAAAAATGTCTGAAAAATGGACAAGAATGTTAGTTGTTCGAAGTTTGATAATTATCAATAATCATCTTCTTAGGCTCTTTGATGTTGAAAATACGAATTTTCTATCGAGAAAAATTGCGTAAAGAAACTTGTTATGGATTAGAACTAATGTATGTATTTCAGTTGAAAATTCCTATACAGGAACCTCGGAGGATCCTGCACATCTTACATTGTTCCTGTAAATGTACAGCACCAGTGGCGTTAATCCTATTTGAAATAGGTCGGGCAAATCTCTTTTAGGTAGACACCCCCCCCCCCCGCTCTGTTTAAGAAAAAAGAATGTGATGAGCAAAAAAAAGAATAAGAGCGTGAAAACACATTTATTTCCTTATTATATTTGCTGTAATCGAACAAATTAATCAGGATACGTTCTAGCATCGCTTATAATTGCCAATTTTAAAAAAAAGATTAGTTATTTAACTCTGATATACTTTTTCTCCAAATTGAATTTTTTGTACCCGTTTTATTCATGCTGGAGTACAGCAAAGGGATATATTAGAAGCATTCTTTTTTATACTTTTAAAAATTCAAAGATACTTACTAAATGGTGCTCTCGTACGTAATATTCGCGAACCTGTTGATAAATATAAATTTAATCGTACAAATGATAGATTTGTGCACGTTCTGTTTTATTTCCCTTTGTTTACTTAATTATTTTCCTTTATTTCTCGTGCATTTTTAGTTAACTTATTTAAACAATATATTTCCCATTTTTCGGGACCCCCCTCCCTCAAAACAGGTCGGGCGGCCGCCCGACCTGCCCTTCGGGGTTGGCGCCCCTGTACAACACCAACAAAGCAAGCTTTGAATGATCCTTTTGCGAAGTAAATTGAGGTGCGAATTCCAACTTTGGCATTGTGAGCTAATGCGCTTGCCCTGCGCAGTGACCCTCATTGGTCGCTGTTGGCGCGCGATTCAAATCTGGTATAATTAACAGCGATAGAAATTAAAATATATACTTATTACAGATTGTACATTGATATCAGAAACAAAAAAGATCATTGCTCATAATAAAAATCAAGCCAGTGTCTGCTTGTACCAACAAATTTTGGCAATTCGTACCAAAATTTCGTTATAGATACGGCTCATTAAATACACATTTTTATTCTTCAAAAACCTTTGTTAATGAAATACAAATTCATCTTTTGAATTGAAATAAAATAAGCTATTATTTACAAAATATACGCGTTGGTATTTTTTCCAAACATAAATCAGAATTTATGTAATTTTTTATATTAATGTCAGACAAGCGCAGTAGCTCAACATGCCAAAGTTAGGATCACTGAGGGGGCAGTCCCATGGATACATATTAGCAGAGCAGCAGATTTGCGGAGGTTATTCGACGAATCAGATGATTGCAGGGAATTTGCTGAAAGTGTTCCGAAACAAATAAGTTCGATCCGCGCAGGGACTTGAGAATAGTTTAGCGCCGGCACTCGTGATGTGTTCAAATATTTGTAAGTGTTTCACAATTGAAAAAGGAAATTGGTGGTTAAAACATTTTTTTAAATGTGTAATAACGACGGGAACTTTTGTGGGGTAAGTATTGATATAATAAAATAAAATATTACTATGTTTTCGGAGATAATTTGTGCAAAAAAAGTAAATATGGGATTCGGGATGACTAGCCAAGTTTAAGAAAAATATTTTACTACTCATCATCCCTTTTTCTTCTAACCCTTTTTTAAAAATAACTAGCGCAAGGAAAGTTTTTATACTCTACTAATATGTAATCTGCATATATCCTAACTGGTCTATCCCATGGTGCGTATAAGTGAAATGCAGAGTAGAAATCATCCAATAAGGACGCCTTTTCTTGTATATGAGGTGTGTTCAAAAAATAAGGTGACTTTATGGTTTTATAAAAAAATATTCATTTATTCCTCAATATTTATGTTTTCCCCTTCAAAGTAATCCCCCTCAGATATAATACACTTGCGCTAACGCTTTTTCCAATCAACGAAGCACTTCTGATAATCATTTTGTGGTATAGCCTTGAGTTCTTTCAGCGATGCAGTTTTTATCTCCTCAATAGTTGAAAGTCGATGTCCTTTCATGGGTCTCTTCAGTTTTGGGAAAAGAAAAAAGTCACTGGGGGCCAAATCCGGTGAATATGGAGGCTGAGGCATGATTGTGGTGCTGTTTTTGGTCAGAAAATCTTTCACAAGCAACGATGAATGAGCAGGTCCATTATCGTGATGCAAAAGCCACGCATTGTTTTTCCAAAGTTCCGGACGTTTTTTGCGAAAAGATAGCATGGCATGAGTCAACCGATATGCCAACATCTTCAGTAACTTCTCTGATGGTAATTCGGTGATTTTTCAACACCATTTCTTCCACTGCTTAAACGTTTTCATCTGTTGT
The DNA here is from genome assembly GCF_010883055.1 of Belonocnema kinseyi. NCBI lineage: Eukaryota > Metazoa > Arthropoda > Insecta > Hymenoptera > Cynipidae > Belonocnema > Belonocnema kinseyi. Next base: position 124,685,805 of record NC_046663.1, read on the forward strand.
TGACGTGCTGGGACGTCCAGGGCGAGGTTCGTCTTCGACTTCCTCTCGGCCTTCATGGAACAGCTTGTACCACTTATACACATTTTTCTTACTCAGAGTAGACTCTACTATATAGTCAAAACTGTGAACATATGATCGTGACGAGTGTACCAACACAAAAAAACAAAAAATTTAAAACTTGAATGTACGTAGCCCGCGAAAATTAAAAGGTCACCTTACTTTTTGAACACATCTCGTACATTGTTTTTTGTTTTTTCTTAAAATGGTGCGTTATTGGCAGCCTCCTAATTGTTTAAATCTGTAAACCGTACAATGTACGGTTATGGGACAGGTAGATAATAAAGTTTATTGATTAGCAGTTCAGGAGAATTTAGAAAAATCAAGGGTTTTTGAACATTGAAGGAATTGACAGATTTTTACAAATTTAGAGAATTGACGGAATTCAGAATATTCAGAAAATGTACGGAACCCAGTGAATTCAAAATATTCAAGTAAATCGGAAAATTCATCATATTCAAGAAAACCCTAGGATTTTAGGGAGATCAGATATTTTAAAGGATTCCAGAGCATTTAGAGAATGTAGAGCATTCACGAAATTCAGAATAATGAAGGAATTAATAGAACTTTAGCTATATCAGAGCATTAAAGGAATTTAATACATTCATGAAATTGAAGGAATTGAAAAAGTTCAAAAATGCATGTAATACTGAAAATTATACCCGAATTCTGTAACTCTTTAAATTAATTCAATTTAATGATTTGGAGAATTCCATGAATGCTCTGAATCCCCCGGATTCCTTCAATATTCTGAATTTCGTATTCAAAGAATTTCAGGAATTCACAATATTGAAAGGACTTTTAAGATATTTAGGATACAGTGGCGAAAAACTACGGGGAATTTCAGGGAAGTCAAAGAATTTTAAGAATTCAAGGAATCCAGAATATTCACGGAATTGAATGAATTTAGAGAATTAAAAGAATTTTACGCATTTCGCTGCATTAGAAAATTTCAGGAATTCAGATAATTTCGGTAATTTTATAGGATTAAGGGAATTTAAGAAATTCATCTCGGAATTTAGGCCCACGTGAAAAGATTTCCCGGAAAATACTTCACGGAAATACCATTGAGCTTCCATGGAAATTCTACTAAACTTCCGTTATCAGTACCTCTACCTCTGATCGATTTCGGAAGTCTCGACCTTGACACCAAAACAATTCGTTTGCACCAGGTGTAAAAAAACATATTTCTCGAGGAATTTGAGTTCCAAATTAAGATTACGAGTGCGTGGGTCGGACTTATCACTTTCGGAACACTTGGGCAAATACCCTGCAATGATCTGATTGGTCGAATAACCTACTTCGCAAATCTGCTACCCTGTTAATATGTATCCATAAGACTACGTCCTGAAGAAACACGTATAAGACCCTTTACACAAAGCCATCGCGAAAACGCATGCCACTGTCAGCTACTCGTATAAAGTTTCCTTCCTTTTATACAACTGAAACCTGTACAGGATTATTTGAAGGTTACCTTCCATACACAGCATGTAACTTTTTGACATTAAAATTCCAAATATTCACGTAGTTTAATATACTATATATTACTTATGTTTTCAGATTGGTCTCAGATTCAAGCAGTTAAACTGAAGAAGAGGCCTTGCTGCCATGCTTTTAGAGGAAATAGTAATATACTGGAGAAGAAAAAAAGCATTGATTACTCTTATGGAATCACTGCTTACAGAGGATCTTGGCGCGGACATTTTCTTTGGTTATCTAGCTGTATGAGTTTTATTATACATCATAAAGCTAGGTTACCGGAGTTAAGCTCCTCGCCATATCAACCCTTACGATATTCAACATTCTAAGCGCAGTAACGCAGATACAGAATATAGTCACATGTTTACAAGCATATAAATGCATCACTAATCATCATAAAGTGAATATCTGCCTATGAAAAATAAATCATTACGAAGATTTGTTCTTTCACCAGATTCACGTCTTCAATTTAAAAATAATTATGTATTCATTATTCATATGTTTCAGCTAGAATATATGCAAGGGTTTATTTTCAAAAATTTAAGATTCCATGTCTACGAAAATGAAAGAGAAATGTTGTCTTACACAGGGACTGCGAGCAACATTCGTTGACATTGACACAGTTTGCATTACATATTAAAGATTTTGATGTTTGATATAAATAGATAAATTATTATTTATATAAAGAAAGATTTGAAGAATTTGGTTCATCGCAAAACATTTAATCGTTGTGATCCTGCAATGGACGAGGTAAGTTACATTATATGCTCATATGAAAAATAAGTATATAACTTACCAGTTTTAAATCTTGTATGCTTACGCATCACAGAACTGGTACCAAACGTTCACTTAAATGTAGCAGTTTTTATATTCCAATAATCTTGCCATGGCTCAAAGAAATTAATTCAAAGATTTACGAATTTTGTATTTTTCTTTGAGCCGTGCCAAACTAGCGTTGCGCTCGGGAAGATCTAGCACATGGAGAATAGATATAAGGAGACCAATCTGTAATGCATGGACTTCACCAAAAACGGTCACTTTTCATTGCCAGAAGTACGCACACACACATGTGTAAAATCACACTTAAGTATAGTTCAAAACTTTCCGAGCGTGGCGTGCCAACCGCACTTAAAAATTATGGCCGCCTCCATTGTTTTGTTTTGACAGGTCACTTGAACAAATAAATAATTAAAAATCAGCCAGAATTTTGTGAAATGTTTGTCGAATAAAAATTATTCGCCGTGGAAGAGGTAGGTAGTATGTTTATGAAATATCAAATTACTGTTACCAACACTATGAGTGCGACAGATATTCAACGCGTTCGTAACAAAAACAATAAACATACAACTTAATGAGTCTTGTACACTATACACTTGAAATCACACTTATTGGAAAATTTCGCTCTTATACAGCGATTTTTAATTTTAACATCCTTGTTTTTATTCACAAACTATTAATTGTTCAATCATTATTTTTTATATTTGACTATCGTTCACATCGGCGGCCATATTTTTTAAAAGTGCGGTTGGCACGCCACGCTCGGGAAGTTTTGAACTATATGTAAGTGTGATTTTGCACATGTGTGTGTGTGCGTACTTCTAGCAACAGAAAAGTGTTCATTTTCGGTTCCACTAGTTTGGTCTCCTTATGTCTATTTTCCATGATCTAGCATTTCAGAAGAGAGAAATGATCTCGGTGAGTCCTATCGGAATCGTTGAGAAATTTGTGGCCAGCTGTGGCGTTCGAATATGCTTGCGCGAAGAAAAGGGAAACAGGATTAACCTCGAAGCCTTGCAATACGCAACTATCAGGACCAAACGTGGAATGGAGAGCTGGGAAGAAAAATTGGGGGTAATGAGTAACAAAAATAGGATAAAGGACAGGAAGGTTTTCATCGATCAAGATTTGAAGAGGAAAATAAAAATAGACGAGAAAATGTGGGCATGGGAAGAGGAGGAGGAGTTGAAAGAAGTGCAGGGGAACTTATTTCGGGGCAAGTAGGGGGTGGGAGTAAAGCAAGGCGGAGAAGTATTAAAGGTGCTGTAATGGAACGTAGCAGGGGTAAAGAAGAAAGATGAGGAGTTCTAGAGGTATATTCAGGAATTTGATGTAATTGGACTGGTAGAGACGTGGGTAGAGAGAAAGGAATGGGTTAGAGTATAGCGAAAGTTGCCAAGGGGGTATAGGTGGAGGCTACAGGAGGCGGTCAAAGTGAAGAGGAAAGTAAGGGCTAGTGGGAGAATTATAACAGGGGTTAGGAATGGTTTAGAGGAAAAGGTTCATGGAGATGGTGAGGGAAAGGGCGTGCAAATGAGGGCTGTAAAGATAAGAGGGGTGATGTATAAGTTTGTGACTGTGTACAATAAGGATGGAATGGAAAGGATTAAAGAAAGGATGGAAAACTAACTAGGAGAGAGAGATGAGGGTATGATGGTAATGGGGAGGAGGCTCTAATGCCATAATTGGGCGGGAAGGGGGCCTGTACCGGGAAGGGGAGAGCTTCGAAAGAAAATCGAAGTATAATGTAATAAAAAAAGAGGGGGAGATTATACGAGACTGGATGGAGGATAGGGGGTGGGCGGTGGCGAATCGTATTGTAAAAGGGGACGATGAGGGAGAATACACGTATGTGAGTAAGAGGGGTGTATCAATGATAGAGAAATTCACAGCAAAAGGGAGGGTGCAATCAGACCATCAGCCATTAAGTTTGTGGATACAGGTGGAGGCTGGCGAAAGGCAGGGTGAGGAAGAAGGGTCGTTACGGGAGAGGGTGTCACGGACGAGAGAGGTGATAGAGAGGTATCAGGAGCTGTTGGGCAATATAAGCTTTGAGGGGGAGTCAGTGGACGAGATATGGAGCGATCTAAAAGGGAAAGTGAAAGGTTGTGTGCAATAGAAGGTATTTAGGAAGAAGAAGAAGAAAGGAATGGTGAAGCCGTGGTGGGATGGGGAATTTAAAATGATGAAGAGAAAGGTAAAAAAGAAGTACAGGAAGTGGAAGGAAGGAACCGTGAAAAGGGAGGAGTACGTAGAAATGAGGAAGGAGTTTAGGGCGATGTGTAAGAAGAGAGAGCAGGAAAAGGAAAAAGAGCTGGAAGAAGAGTTGAGAAGTGTTAAGACAAAAGAGGATGTGTGGAAGATAATTAGTGGGGTTAGGAAACGTAGGGTGAGGATAAGTGAGAAGATAGGAAGCGATGAATGGAGAAAAATGTTTAAGGATTCATTTCAGGGGTCAGACACACGAAAGAGAGATGAGGGGATTAGAAGAACAAGGAAGGTAGATAAAGAGGAGCTGAATTGCGAGGAGATAGAGAAGCAGATAAGGAAGTTGAAAAAATCCAAGGCAGCAGGGATGGACGGGGCAGAGAACGAAGCGTGGATATTTGGCACACAAGAGGTAAGACAGAGGCTAAAGGGGGTAGTGAAAAAAGTATGGAGGGGGAAGGGATTCTCAAAAGGTTGGAGGCAGGGGTTGATCGTACCACTGTATAAGAAAGGGGTTAGGGAGAGGTAGGAAAATTATAGAGGAATTACGCTAATGAATACTGCGTACAAAATATACACATGGTGTTGGCAGATAGGCTGCGCTAGGATGTTGTGGGGAAAGGAATATTGCCGTTGACGCAGGCGGGTTTTAAGGAGGGAAGGAGTACTATTGACAATATTTAAGTCTTGCAGCACGTTATGGATAGAGAATTAACCAAAAGGAGTGCCAAAGTTCTGTGAATAGGGGTGAAAGGGAAGTAGCATGGGTGAAGGGGGTGTTGGATAAAATGGAGAAAAAGAGAAGGAAGGAGGAAGAGGAATGGCGAAGGAAGGATTGTAAATAGGAGAGGAAGTATATGTAAGAAAATTGTAAATATTGTAAATGGTAGTTAAGTATTAGGTATTTGTCGCGGAGACAGAGGCTGGTAATGCTAGCATAACGAGAAAAGAGTGAAATGCATGCGAGGCGCCGCGAGGAAGGCTAGGCTATAGAAGCGAGCGGATTAGTTACAAGGTGTGGATGGATGGTATTTTGTAAGACATAGTTGTAAGAAAATTCTGTAAAAAATGAAGTGTAAACAAGTCAATTGTTTAAGGCCAACAGGCCGAAAAATAAACGTTTGTCTAACTAAAAGCAAAAAGAATTAAAAACTTGATGCTGTTTATGTGAAAAATAAGAGTAACTATTACTAATGATGTGAGAAAATAGAAAAGGTCATGAAAATATGTAGTTTAATATAAATAAAATTTTTTGTGTGAAAATGATTAATTTAGCTAATGAAAAAATTAATAATATTTAAAACCTCCATGACAAAAATAGTTAAAACATATGCATGATCAGAAGAATTAATAAAAAATATATCACTTTTATTCAATATAAATACAATAATAATTAAAATATGTAATACTGCAACTTAGTTGCAAAGTACAGAATCTTTGTACCTTTAAAATCTTAAAAATTTCAAGTTTTGAAGGAAATATTTTTAAAAAGTAATGGTAATTGTAATTAAAATGTTTGAGGGAATATTTTAGTGAATAGTCAATGACAAGACTGATAAATTAGAAAATGGATTTAATATTATTTAATATAATGTATATATTTGTTTAAATTGAACCGAACTTCATAGATACTATTTACGCAGTTCAAGAATTTATTTGTTACTTCATCTTGAAAGCTTTTTTTCTCGCTGCATTCAAAGTCTAATAATTTTATTACAAAATTTTAATTTAAAGGAGATTTTAAATTAAATATTTAATTATATTATTGCAAACCTAATTTCTAAAATAAACAGACTGTAAGCTATTAAACTATAAACAAACGTAATGTACTCATGACGCACAGTTGGAGGAAATGCACTTTTTTCATTCAAAAAAGCCTAGAGCCTTTAATTTTCTTGCGATTTTTAATTTTATGTTTTAAATTAAAGATAGTTAAATTCTATATCTCCTGACTTGCCGAACTTTTATCTCCTCTATTTTTTATTAATAATTTTTCCACTTAAAGTATGGAAAAATAAAAATTTTGTACGTAACAATTTTTACGCTTAAATAACTGATAAGGAATGCTTTACATTGTCTTAAATAAATGTTTAGGGACTCATAAGATATAAATAATTTGCTTATTATACCATTTATTTGTTATAAACAAATTTTATGAACAAATTGCCAAATAGTCTCATTATCGGCAAAGAAAATTGTTTTGTCTAAAAGTGCTTCACAGTGATGAAGGAATAACATTTAATAACAAAAATAGTTCAAAAGTTAATAATTACTGTGATAAACAATTTTTGTGGAAAAATATTAGAATTTGAGATTTCTCAAATTATAATTTCCTTCAATGGCCAAAACGACTTCAGGTATTCCTTAAAATAATAAATATTTAAGAATATTTGATAAAATATAACAATTAAAATTTTTGTAAACAAATTAGATAAATAAATTTTTAATTTTGGCCCTCCCGCATATAAAATTTTTTTTGCACTTTTTAAGCTATTGGACGAATGACTGCTAGTCACAAAAATGTTAGAAATAGTTAGCAATAACCACTTTTATTAGCAATTCTTGTGAAAAAATATTGAAGCTTAAGGTTTTATCAAATTTAAATTTTCTGCCATGGCCAAGTCCGTGGGTTATTGTCAAAAGATTTTATATTGAGTGAATCTTAGCATGCAGTGTTATGCTTAATTTTCAATCTATTGCGATTGAAAATCCGACTTTTCCCAAGTGAAACTGCCAACATTGGGAAATTGTTTATGTACATTGTTTATCAAAATGTAAGTTGTTATATTCTACTAAATATTATCAAAGATTCATTTATTTAAGGAATATCCGTAGCCATTGTAGCGATTAGAGAAAAGAAATTTTTCAATGAAACCTTACATTGGAATATTTTGTCACGAGAATTATTTGTAACAATGGTTATTGTTAGCTTCTCAAATATTTGTGCGACTAGCAGTCATTCGTCCAACAGCTTAAAACATTTCCAGTGCAAAAAAAAAAAAATTCTATGTGAAAGGACCAAAATTTTGAATTTGTTATCTACTTTGTTTACAAAAATTAAAATTGTTATATTTGATCAAATATTATTAAATATTTATTGTTTTAAGGAATACCTGAAGTCGTTCTAGCAATTTAAGGAAATTATAATTTGAAAAATCTCAAATTCTAATATTTTGTTACAAGAATTGTTCATATCAATAGTTATTATAAACTTTTAAATTATTTTTGTTATTAAATGTCATTCCTACATTAATGTGAAGCACTTTCAACAAAAAATTTACCGATAATAAGACTATTTGTAAATTTGTTTATCAAATTTGTTTATAACAAATGAATGGAATAATAAACAAATTATTCGTATTTTATGAGTCACTAAACATTCATTTAAGACAATATAAAGTTTTCCTGATCAGTTAATAAAGCGTAAAAAATTATTATGTAAAAAATTTTAGTTTCTCCATACTTTGAGTGAAGAAATTATTAATAAACAAATGGAGGAGACAAAAGTGCGGAGCGTCAAGCTGAACGAAAAAAGTGAATTTCCTCCACTGTGCGTCATGAGTATGGTACGTTTGTCTATAGTTTAATAGTTTATAGTCTGTTCATTTTAGAAATGAGGTTTGCAATAATATAATCAACTATTTAATTCAAAATGTTCTTTAAATTTAAAATTGTAATAAAATCATTAGGGGTTAAATGCAGCGAGAAAAATCTTTCAAGGTTAAGCAACAAATAAATGAGTAAACTGTATAAATAGTATATATGATGTTTGATTAAATTAAAATAAATACATACATTATATTAAATAATAATAAATCCATTTGCTTATTTATTAGTCTTGTGATTGACTTTTTACCAAATTATTCCCTTAAACATTTTAATTGCAATTACCATTACTTTAAAATTATATTTTCTTTAAAACTTGAATTTTCTGAAAAACTTGTTTCTTTACTTTACAACCTAAGTTGTACTCTTACATATTTTAATTATTATTGTATTTATGTTGGGTATAAGTGATTTATTTTGTAATAATTCTTCTGATCATGTATATGTTTTAAATATTCTTGTCATTGAGATCTTAAATATTATTAACTTTTTTAGTAGCTACAATTATAATTTTAGCAATAGCTAATTTTTTTATAACTAGAACAAATAGTAAAATCAATAATTTCAGTAAATGAATCATAGAAATATGAAGTTCGAATGCTTTCAAAATGTATCTCAAAATTAAATTTTATTGATATTAAACTACATATTTCCATGGCTTTTTCTAAATAATTAGTAATAGTTACTCTTATTTTTCCATATATTTTTTGTTTGTTTGCAAACAGCATCAAGTTTTTAATTATTTTTGCTTTCTTTTAATGCAATTCAATGAAAAAGTCAGACCTACTTTTTGTGGCCCCATCTGTTGGATTAGTTTGACCGACAATTCCCATCCGGAACGTAAGAAAACAGAAAAGTGGGGAAGATACATGGGACTGGCTTGAATTGAATATTGCAGGAAAGGCGCGCTTCTCGGCTGCCAACAGAACACGCAGAGAGACTGGTCACTGAACGCTGCTCGAATCCTCTGGATTGAAGAAGCTCTTCGCGGGGCTCGCCGAGAAAATAGGCATGCATATATATACTGACCTTTTGGCAAGCGCTGATCCAGGGGGGGGGGGGCAAGGCAGCTTGCCCCCCCAGTCCAGACTCGAATTTTTCAAATAAGATAATTAAAGTTTATTATATATAATACTGGAAAGCGAATTTCCTCCTTGAATACGGCTATAGAGAAAACATCAATTCTCAGCATGTATTTTTCAAATGTAGCGCCCATTTTATATCATGTAACTACATGATAGACTCATGATCAGAAAGCGGAAGAGTGTAGTCTGAAGTTGCGCACGGAGCGTAGCCTCGGCTCCCTCGTTGCGGAGAACCGTCGCATGGGGGGGGGGGGAGTGGTGGGAGACCCGCGCGAACATTTGTTCTATTTTAATTTGTAAGCATACATTTTCATTTAAAGAATTTTAAAATGCAGCTTGAAAGACTTTATAATTTCCAGATTTATACTTTAAAAATTAAACTGTTTAAATTTGAAAGTCTTACTAGTTAGACAAATGTAAACACCCGATTGAAACTTTGTAAACTATTTTTAATTTTAAAATAACTTCAAAATTTTCAAATATTGTTTCAGTTTAAAATATTCCATTTTTAAACCAGTCAATTTGAACATTTTAAATTTAAAAAATAAAAATTATTTAATATTTATAAATATATGACTGTTCATTTAAAATCTGTACTTATAAATGAAATACACAAAACTAAACAAAAAAGTAAACTTTCAACTTTCAAACTTTCAAATTTTTGAATTGTTATGTATAAATAACGATCTAACACCTACTATCCTTAGAAAAAATTCAAGAAATGTTTAGAAGTTTTGACAAAAATTCAAAATTAATTAAATGCCTGAAATTATTTCAAATAATTCCGAAAATTTTTAAGAATTGTGAAGGACTTCAAAAGAATAAAACAAATTTCCTTAAAATTTGTATGAAAATTGAAAATGATTTTTTATTTGGAAAAATTAATTTAAGAGATTGTTTAAAAAGATTTACGAAACTATGAAAATGAATGTGGAAAATTTGAAGCAATTTTTTTTTTAATTTGTCATAATTTTTTAAAAAGATTGAGTAAAAATGCAAATCATTTTAAAAGAAATTTAGGAGTTCTTAAAAAGTTTCAAAAATAATTTAAAATATGAAAAACGTAAAAGAACATTCAGACTTGTCAAGTTTATGAAATAAAATTTGAGTGTTTTTAGGATTTTTAAAGTATTTGAAAAAGATTTATTTAACTTTTAATTTAAGAAGTGTTCAGTTTATAAAAAAATGTAATTGTTCAATTTCTAATGTTTCTAGCTTAAAATTCCCTAAATGGGCCATCCATATACCACGTGGACAATTTTTCACCCGTTTCTGACCCCCCCCCCCCCGTAAATCTGCCCACGTGGACGTATTTTGTGAAATTATAGATATTATTGGTCTTTAAAGCACAATATAAAAAATTCGAGTGTACTTCGAGTATACCTTGTATGATTTCAGTATATTTTTCACAGATTTAGGGGAACGGGTGTCCATGTGGATTCTAGCCCGCCCCCTCCGTTCCACCTCGTGGAGGAGCGTGGAATTTTGTCAAATCGCCTCCCTAAACTGTCCACGTGGTATATGGATGGCCCCAAAATAGTATAATTAAAAAAATTTTTAATTCATTGATTGACTCTTTAATTTAGAGCATTGAAAATGATATCGTGGATTTATATTTTTGGGTCTGAAAAAATGTCTGGAATTCCCGATCAATAAATAAATAAATAAATTGAAAAGGCAACCCTAAAATAAAATAAAAAGGTGCCGAAAACACATTTCAATTAAATGTCAGATAACAATGTTTTATGATCCTTTGTTGAAATTCAATTTATTTAGGGTTAAAGCATTTAAGAACTTCTAAATATCTTTCGAAATGATTCGCATTGATTTTTCATAGTTTCGTAAATCTTTCTAAATCAAGTCAAGAAGAACCATGTCAGGCCTCGAGTGAGCAACAGAAACAATTGTCGCGAATATAAAGTTCCAGTATATGCGGCACTTCTCATTCTCGTCAATTGACTCGATTTCCCCAGGAGCATTTAGAGGAGCGATTTTAAGGTTAATGCCGTAAGAGTGACAGAGATGGTAATAAAGCAGTCTTAGTACCGCATTGTGCCTTTGAATGTAGGTCGTTTCCGCGTGAGTTGGAGAACTAGATAGTATGTGAGCTAAATGCTCGGGGTGCGCATGGCACGCCCTGCAGCTATGTCTTAGACATTGACTGATCCTTCACATTTCTGTGGAAGATACCGTGCATCCTCTTATCGAGGAGCTGTTCACGAAAGTTTTTCTCTTGTGGTTTCTTAATCCGGGCTTTCAGGAGTGAGAACTCGAGATAGATAAGATTTGATGCTTTTTGCTCACCCCTAATACTGAAGTCAAGTCCGAGTGCTTCAGCAGCCTCCTCCGCTGCTTTGTACAGAAACACTCCTTTGTCCACTTCTTCGTGATTCCTGACCATTTTAAGAAGAGGGTCTCTTCCATTTGCAACTCTATGTGCTGTACCCAGAATAATCCTGTTGTGAAGACATTCAAAACTCAATAGTCCGCGACCACTTTGACGGCGTGAGATGTACAGTTGCGGAACGGAAGACTTAAGATGCATGCTTTTGTTCATGTGCATAACCTTTCTCGTCCCAATATCAAGGGATCTGAGGTCGTTCTTCGTCCATGGAACTACTCCAAATGAGTAGAGTACTACCGGAACGGCAAGCATGTTCGTTGCAGATACCTTGTATCTCGCCGACAGTTCGGAAGACCAAATATGCTGGATGAAACGTTTGTATCTGCTTTGGAGAGTATCCTTTATAGATGTCACATCCTGAATGCGGCTCTGTGGCACGCCCAGGTATGTATAAGTCTCTCCAGCTCAAAGATGTCGTATAGCGCTTCTATCAACGAGCTCAGGATCTTCAGGGATGCCATTAAGTTTTCCTCGCTTCAAATAAACCTTGGCGCATTTGTCTAACCCAAATTCCATTCCATTTTCCTTAGTATATCGTTCGACAATCCCTAGAGTTAGATGTAGTTGCTCTTTGTTTTTAGCATAGATCTTAAGATCGTCCATGTAAAATACATAAGTGATCTTGTATTTTTGATCTGCAGGTTTGCCGCACAAGTACCCGTCGGAATGGCGAAATGCTAGAGATAGTGGCAATAATGTAAGGCAAAAGAGGATTGGGCTCATGGTGTCGCCCTGAAAGACAACTCTCTGAAACGTGACCTTGTTAGTTGTCACACGATTTTTGCCAGATGAGACAGTAAATCTGGTTCTCCAAAGAGGCATCAATCTCTCTATGCACCCAACTATTTGCGGATGAACTTTTAAGATTTCCAAAAGACAGATGATAAGTCTATGGGATGTAGAATCGAAAGCTTTCCGA
>NC_046663.1:124698439-124704629 GCF_010883055.1 Belonocnema kinseyi
AAGCCAGAGATTGGTGTACAAAATATTTTCAAGTCTTTAAAAGAATTTTAATTAATTTCAAAATAATTTAAAGGGATTTAAAATTTCTTTTAAATTAAAAATCATTAAAGTTTATAAATGAATTTAAAAAGATTTTAAGTAATTTTAAAGAATATAAAAAGATTTGAGAAGAATTTCAAAAAGTACTAGAATTTTAAAGAGATTTTAAAGACTTTCAAATACTATTTATGAGATCAAGAGATTTTTATTGATTTTAAGTGATTTTGTGGCATTTCAATGGATTTCACATGCTTTAAAATGTCGGTAAAGAAATTTAATACATTACAAAGAATTTTAAATTGTTTTGAAAGCACTCGAAAGATTTGAGGAATTTACATGTAATTTAAAAATATTTTTATGTATGTAAAGAGATTTTCAGGAATTTCAAGGGATTTAACAGGCGTTATTTGATTTCAAAATCTTGTCAGTTTATAATACAATTCCAAAACACTTCAAAATATTTAAAAGAGTTAAAAGTATTTTTAATGTAGGTAGAATTTAAATGATTTTAAAGATTTTAAAGTAATTTTAAAATATAAATAATGTTCTTGAATTCTTCAAGGCGGGTAGAATAAAACGCTACTATATCTGGAAACATATTCACACTTCAAGTTTGATATTAATTCCTAAGACTAAAATAAGTCTAATGAGTTGAGGAAATTGCAAAAAGAATTTATATTTTATGTTAGTTGTATCAGAAATTAAGCGCAAATTTTTAGTACTTGAGAACTCAGGAATGGTGTTATTTTCCAGAGAAAATAAACGACTAATAATGTTCTTATTCCCTTTTCCCTTACAAGAGTTTTAAATAATGAAGTTTAAATTTTCTGCTTTGACATTAAATATAATTATAAATTATTTAGAAAAGAAAATTACGGATTCGAAATAAAATTGTCGTTGGGGGCGAGATGCAAGGTCCGTACACACAGCGCCGTCACCCACGAAAACTCACTAAAAATTATTTTAATGAGATGAACGATTATGGAGATTTTTTTGCTTTTTTTTTGCTTTCTGATGAAATATATTACGTTTCCCAAAAAACTATCCCTATTTCATACATACATACCCCTCGTGACCAAAAACGTTTTAAAAGTTGAAAAAACACCTTTAACAAAGTGAAAGTGATTTAGAACTCCAAATTAATTACATGACCCTTGAATATTTGCCTCTCATTATAACTTCCCGTCAAAACTACCGTTCCACATGAAAGTATGCAGCAGAACATATATGTGTATGAAATTGCTCTCCGATTATATATAATACGTTCCCAAAAAACCACCCCTCGATAACAAAAACGTTTTAAAAGTTGGAAGACCACCTTGAACAACGTGAAAATGATTTGCAACTCTAAATTATTTAAATTCCACTTGGAAATTTCCCTCTAATTATAATTTCCCCAAAAACTACCGTTTACGTGAAAGTCTGCAGCAGAACATGTATGTGTCTGAAAAAAGCATTAAAAATAATAAAACTTAGAAAGCACTGTCAGCTGATATTTTTTTGCCCTTTTTTTGCTCTCCGATTATATATAATACGATCCTTAAAAACTACCCCTAAGTTATATATACCTGTCCCTCGTGACCAAAAACGTTTTAGAAGTTCTAAAGCCACCTTGAACAATATAAAAATGATTTATAACTCCAAATTAATTACATGACACTTGAAAATTTTCCTCTCATGATAATTTCCCTAAAAAATAACCCTTCCACGTGAACGTATGCAGCAGAACATATACACGTATGAAAAAAGCATAAAAAATAATACATCTTAGAAAACACTGTCACTTGATATTTTTTTGCCCTTTTTTCTCTCCGATTATATATATATAATAGTCCCTAAAACACTACCCCTAAGTTATACATACCTAACCCTCGTGACCAAAAACTTAGAAAACAGTGTTAGTTGATATTTTTTTGCAGTTTTTTGCTCTCTGATTATATACAATACATTCCCCAAAAACTACCCCTAAGTCATACATATCTACCCCTCATGAACAAAAACATTTTAAAAGTTGGAAGGTCACCCTGAACCATGTAAAAATGATTTAAAACTAATATATGACTAAGAGTTAGTTTTTGGAGAAAGTGTTTTATATAATCGGAGAGCAAAAATGAGCGAAAAATATCAACCAACAATGTTTTCTAAGATCTATTATTTTTCATGCTTTTTTCATACACATATACGTTTACGTGGAAGGTTAGTTTTTGGGGAAAATTATAATTTGAGGAAAATTTTCAAGTGTCAAGTAATTACTTTGGAGTTCTAAATCGTTTTTACGTTGTTCAAAGTGGTTTTCCAACTTTTAAAACGTTTTTGGTTACGAGCGTTAGGTATGTATGACTAAGGGGGAGTTTTTGAGGAACGTATTATATATAATCGGAAATCAAAATAAGGGGGAAAAAATATCAACGAACCGTGTTTTCTAAGTTGTATTATTTGTTATGCATTTTTCATATGCGTATATGTTCTGCTGCATACGTTCACCTGGAGGGGTAGTTTTAAGGGAAATTATAATGAGAGGGAAATTTTTAAGTGTCATGTAAATAATTTGGAGTTCTAAACCATTTCACATTGTTCAAGGTGGTCTTCAAACGTTTAAAGCGTTTTGGTTCACGAGAGGTAGGTATATATGACTTAGGGGTAGTTTTTGGGAAACGCATTATGTATCATTGGCGAGCAAAAAATGAGCAAAAAAAATATCAACGAACCGTGTTTTCTAAGTTGTATTATTTTTTATGCTTTTTTCATACGTTTATATGTTCTGCTGCATATGTTCACGTGGAAGGGTAGTTTTAAGGGAAATCATAAGTACAGAGAAATTTTCAAGTGTAAAGTAAATAATTTGAAGTTCTAAATCATTTTCACATTGTTCAAAATGCGCTTCCAACTTTTAAAACGTTTTTGTTCACGAGGGGTAGGTATCTGTGACATGGGGTAGTTTTTGGGGGAACGTATTATATATAATCGGAGAAAAAAAGAGCAAAGAAATATCAATGAACAGTGTTTTCTAAGTTTTATCATTTTTAATGCTTTTTTCATTCATATATATCTTCTGCTGTATACCTTCACGTGGAAGGGTAGTTTTTGGGGGAAACTATAATGAGAGGTAAATTTTCAAGTCTCAAGTAATTAATTTGGTGCCCTAAATCATGTTTACATTCTTGAAGGTGGTTTTTCCTCTTTTAAAACGGTTTTGATCACGAGCAAAAAAAATCAGAGAGCAAAAAAAAGAAAAAAAATCTCCACTAATCGTTCATCTCCTTATAATAATTTTTAGTGAGTTTTCGTAGGTGGCGGCGCTGAGTGGACGTCTTGCTAGCGCCGCCATCCTTTTCTCCGAAGATTAATGAGCGAACAATTTTTTTAGCATAAAATTAGCAAAAAAATAAGCAAAAAAATATGGCTTATTCCATTTTTCAATTTGCCTTGGTGGCGGTGCTGAGTGGACGGACCTTGAGAAGCAACAAGCTGAATGGGGTGGAATGGAACACCGGAACATCCGCGAATTTAACCTGCCGCAATCACTGTCTGTGTAGCCGGTCGCCGGTCGAGTTAGTTGCGAGATATTTTTAAGAAATATAAAGTAATAAAGTACGTGATTTAAGTTATTAAAATGCGAAATTATAAAAGGAAGACTGGTAGAAAAAACTGCCCTGAGGAAAGTTTGAAAAGTGAAATCGAAAGCATAAGAAACGTTGAGTTAAATTACCGTCAAGCTGAAAGTAAATATTAAGCTGCGACATACACACTTTCTAGCAAACTTGCTACATATGTGCAAAATAAAAGAATAGAAACGGTTTATTGATGGAAGTTTAATTTTCTTTTCGTTAATTCTTTATGTACGAAAAACTTAAGTTTCTGTTTGTGATATATTTAAAAAATAATAACAACTACCAAACAAATAAATGTTGTATTCAAATTTAGTTTTTTCATCCTTTTATCTACGTAGCTTTCAAGTGATATGGATATTTTTCTTTAAACTTGATTTTTACATTAATTTTTGTTATTTTAAATTCCTTTAATGCCTTTCAACCTTCCTCTGCCTTAATTATTTAGGTTATGTTCTAGCTAAAGTGCGTATTTTAACATTATATCTCTTCGCGTTGGTATTCCATGACATACATTTTGATTTCTTCTTACTTTTTATTATTTCTCAAAATAATTTCCAAATTAAAATTGATATTCCAATTGAACCTCCCCGGATCAAAAGAGGATACGCTTGGATTCAGCCTGAGAAAAATATCCGTAAAGTCAATTTTTAAAATCGTTCGAATGTTAATTTCAAGGACTGGTACTTGTAGAGAATTATAAGGCACATCTTTTTTTCCTTTCGCAAATATTTGTAGGTTTTACAGTTTTTGAAGTAATTGATAAAAACTAGATTCTTCGGAAACAAAAAATTTCAATCTTTTTTCACTTCAACTCGCGCTAACTCAGTCAATTTCCAGAATTTGTCAATATAATTAATACTAAATTAAATTTTTAAGTCTTTTGAAACTAGCTTAGCAAGAAAAACGTAAATATTTTACTAAACGAAAAAGTTGTTAATTGTTTTGTGAGGCTTTGTAAAAATCATGAATTTCAACATTCAAGCGTTTCGTTTATCGAGCGAATTTCAAGCAACGAAAAACTTGCAGTGACATAGTTGTTTATGAAGGTTCAAAGAAGTTTTCTGGAAATTTTCAGATCAATTGCATTAATGGTTAAAAAATTATGAATGTCATAATTACAAACGGAAATCTTGTCGCTGCTGCCCTATGCACGTGCTTTCTCGGTTACGCAAAGATATTATAAGCATATAGATGCGGCACGGGAGGTCGAAGTGGGAGAACGATATTATATCTAACTACATTTTTCCATGCCTCGAGGTGCTGCCCTCTTCAACTTTTCGATGTTTCTATGGCAACCGCGTCCTTTGCCTACGAGAGATGATTTGGGAGATAGCTCATGTAATGGCATAAGAGACTCCGTCAAAATTCGACTGCTAAAAGCGCCCTCTTCGTTTGTGGGTCAACTCCTTAAGTTAGAGAATTTTAAAAATGAGTTACCGCCGCAGGTGCAATTACACGAGTTACCATAAATGTAAATGATGTACTGCATATTTATTTACCACTCGAATATTAAGTGTTTACTATATAATTATTCTAATGATTCACAATTATTAGTGAGTAGTTATATAATGGAAACTATTTATTTTTAAAATTAAAATTTTAAATATTATATCGTTACATAGCTATTTATATGCTATAAATCATAAATTATGACTTATAATTTTATTACATTATCGGAAAAAGTTTTATGTTCACCTATTTTTTAATGACTGATAAGTTTTATTTATTTTAATTATGACAGAGCTAAACAATATAATTTATTTTGTATCCAAAGAGCTAAATATGCTACTAAAATCGTAATGTTTTAACCGAACAGATTTATTCTTAGTTCAAAAAATTAATTTAAAATTAGAAAAAAAACGGGTTTTCGACCAAGTAGATGAATTTCAACTAAAATGAAAAATCCTCAACAATATACTTTACATACTTTGGTAATAATAATATGCATAATTATACCTAATTATTTTAATATATATTATTTAAATTTCAAATTATTATTATTCAAATTAAAATTATTTCTTGAACAAAAGATCCTACTCCATCTTCTCCATTGGGAATCGAACCACAAAATTTCTGATTTCCGGTCAGGTGTATTTGCAATTAAGCTATTAGAGAGATCAGAATAAGAACTCTTAATTCAAGAAAATAACGGCAGTTTTTAGCTAGGTGTTAATAATACAAGTAATTATTTTTTAAATTTATTTGCTATGTCATCAGAGATTGTACCTTACCGACAGCAGATCAACTCTCCAAACCATGAAGGCAGAAAATCTACACAATATCGATGGAGTTAAGAATCTTCAATAACAAAAAATGCTTAACGTCTTAATAAGACTAGATAAAAAATAATATTTTCAAATTAAAATTATTTCTTGAAAAAAAGATCCTACTCCATCTTCACTCCATTGGGAATCGAACCACAAAACTAAATTAAAAATATAATTACTTGTATTATTAACACCTAGCTAAAAATTGTCGTTATTTTCTTGAATTAAGAGTTCTTATTCTGATCCCTCTAATAGCTTAATTGGAAAAGCACC
>NC_046663.1:124704729-124705778 GCF_010883055.1 Belonocnema kinseyi
TATACGTATTTAATTTTTCAATCAAAATCAAAAGAAAACTTTCTGTACGTAAAAATTAAGTGAAAAATGCACTTAACCCTTTTTTAATAAAACCAATGTCAGGAGCCAAAAAACATTGCTTCGAAAATGATTTTTCAAAAAGTTTGTTTCCAGCGATACATGCTTGCTGAGAACATTTTTCTCTTAATTTTTTTTAAACAGAAACTTATGCTTTAAAATTGTATATTGAATTTGAAAATTATGCTTGAATTATTATTATTATTATATAAACTCCTAATCTGTTAATAAAACATAATAACAATAATAATAAAAATAATTTTTTTAATTTATCTGCTATATCGTCAGAGATTGTACCTTACCGACAGTAGATCAACCCTCCGAACCATGAAGGCAGAATATCTACACAATATCCATCAAGTTAAGAATCTTCAATAACAGAAAATGCTTAACGTCTTAATACGACTAGATGGAAAATAATATTTTCAAATTTTAATTATTTCTTGAAAAAAAGATCCTACTCCATCTTCACTGCATTGGGAATCGAACCACAAAACTTCTGATTTCTGGTCAGGTGCTTTTCCAATTAAGCTATCAGAGGGATCAGAATAAGAATTCTTAATTCAAGAAAATAACGCCAATTTTTAGCTAGGTGTTAATAATACAAGTAATTCTTTTTTAAATTTATCTGTTATATCATCAGAGATTGTACCTTACCGACAGTAGATCAACTCTCCAAACCATGAAGGCAGAAAATCTACAAAATATCCATCAAGTTAAGAATCTTCAATAACAGAAAATGCTTAACGTCTTAATACGACTAGATGGAAAATAATATTTTCAAATTAAAATTATTTCTTGAAAAAAAGATCCTACTCCATCTTCGCTCCATTGGGAATCGAACCACAAAACATCTGATTTCTGGTCAGGTGCTTTTCCAATTAAGCTAATAGAGGGATCAGAATAAGAACTCTTAATTCAAGAAAATAACGACAATTTTTAGCTAGGTGTTAATAATACAAGTAATTATTTTTTAAATTTATCTGCTATAT
>NC_046663.1:124705878-124712121 GCF_010883055.1 Belonocnema kinseyi
TATACGTATAATTAAAAATATATAATTAATATATTATATATATAATATATAATTAATTTAGATTTCGAAAGTATTTTTAGAAAATTAATTATTAAACAAATTATATTTGTTTAAACAATTAAAAAGTAGTAAATTTTTTCTTTCTATACGCTATAAAGTCAGAAACATAATGCTATGTGTTCTATTTTATTGCAATTCTTTTAGTTACCGAAAAAAACTGCTTTAGCAAATAAATATTGTTTAAAGAAAAAAAATGATTAAACAATCAAATAAATGTGTCAAAATTATATAATTACTTAACAGAAAGTAGCATATGATACCAATTTGAATAAAATTGGACATCTCTGGCTCAATTGAAAAATTTTGGAAAATAAACAATAATTAATTGTTCAAATAATTACGTAATGTTTTTAGACAAATTTACTACTTCAAACAATGACAAAATATTGCATTTCAATAAGAAAATAAGATCGTTTTTAAAATTTCTGGGGGATAAATTATTTTTAAAATAATTAAAATTTGTTTAAACAATTGACCATTGTTTTAAAAGTCATAGTAAATATTAAAATTGTATATTAATAATAATTTCCCAGAAAACGACGACGGGAATTGCTGAAAAATAACAATAAGCATATCTGCGACAACTTATTCTAATTTTAATCTTTTCATTGCAAGTAACATATCGTTGGAATCGCAAATAAACGTACATTTCGAATATAATATTTTTAAATTGCTGATTACAATATTATAAAAATGTTATTTCCCGTGTTTTATTCGTCATGAGGACAAAAGGGTCCCTCAGTCAATGCTCGACACAGCGCGAGCGTACGTCGAGCAAGTAAACCGCGATCAAATGAAAATCGTTCTGCTAAATATTTGGAAAAAATAGAGTTAATTTAAAAGATATTTAGAACTTTTACTAATAAATATCTCTTAAAATTATATACATTTTTGTAAAATTTTAAAAAATGCTGCTTACTTAATTCAAGTGCCTTACTATCTACTAATGTGTTTTTTGTTTGAAATTTTTTCAAATGTTTTGAAATATTTTTTAATTTTCTCTTAGATTTCATTATTTAGATTAAAAAATTGGTTCAAATTTTTCCATGTTTACATTTTGAAATAAGATATAAGAGACAAGACGCTTGTTTGAAAATAGGTATATTTAATAGAAAAATAAAAAATTTCCTATTCATATTTGGAAGAGATAATTTAGCACGAAAGTTAATCAAGAATTATTCAAGTTTTCAAGGCGACCTCAAAGTGAAATCAGAAACTGGTTGAAAAATTTCAATATTGGAAAATGTTAAGTTGAATTTTTTTCAAAATAAATAATTTTCAATATGAAGCAATTAAAATTCGAGAATTTGCAAACGAAAACTAAATTGAATGTTTCAATGTTTGTAAATGTTTTAATTCAGTATTCAATATGAAAAATTCAGAGCTCTAAAACTGTAACCATTCAAAAACTTCGAATTTTTATTTATTTTTATTTTACACAATGCAATTTTAAACTTTTTAATTTCAACTAGTTCATTTAAAATAAGGGCCAGATTTTGAGGCGTGCAAGCCGTGCGGTTGCACAGAGCGCCATGGTTGAGGGGGAGGGAGCATGCAATTTTACTCCCTGCCTTCCTCGACCTGTGTTTTCAGGCTTCTGGAAAGGTGACAACTTGGTACCTGTTTGTCCAAGTCTAGTCTTAAGATCCGTAATAGCCTTTTCACTTATCCATTCAAAGATCTGAACTAAGATTGTCTTTCGATGATCATTTCTTACGATACTTTGTAAATTTATAATAGTTCTTAATCATTTAAACAAGTTTCATAAACATATTGAGAGGTAAGGTATTTTTCAATTAATAAAGACAATTTGTTTACGAAGTGAAACTATTATTGTCTTTGCTATGACTCTTTCCTAAGGTATTTGTTAAATCTACAAGAATGGTTAATTATTTAAAGAACTTTCATAAGAAATTCAGAATTCGGCTATTTTTCAAACGAATAGGGTTAGTTTTTTTTACAAATTTAATTAAGAACGTCTTTCCGATTAATTATAATAATTGCATTTTCAAGATTTATTATTTAAACTACTTTCATGAGCAAATTAACTGTTTGGGCATTTTTGGAAGAATAAGCCTAATTTGTTTATGGAATCAACAAAGAATATATTTCCAATCACATTTTTCTACGACATCTTGTAAATTTACAATAATGATTTATTATACAAATAAATTTCATAAACAAATTCAGAACTTAACTTTTTTTTAGATTTTGAACCATTTGAACATCTTGAACAAATTAATTTTTATAAGAAAATGTATGCACTATATATTTAATAAGAATTAAAAAAGAAATTAAAACTCTAAAATGGTAAAAACGTTCATTTTCATTATTTTCAGTAAATATCTATTTTTAATAATTTCTTAAAGTAATTTCATAGTCTCTTCAGTTAAATATTTTGCTTCATCAAGATTTTCTGTAGTATATTTTCTCTTGCAATACTTTTCTCTGTATATTTTATTGTGATTAATCAGTCGAACATATAACCCCCCCCCCCCCCCCCCCCCCCCCCCCCCCCCCCCCCCCATCATGGAATACTCATCCCCAGTAATCTACCGAGATTCCTAGACTCCTAGAGACTTCCCGCCTATATTTCTACTTTTTAAAACCACAGGCCTGACTGTTTCAAAGGATAGTTTCCCGAAAGACGAATGGGCTAGCTGCATTACAGATTAGAGTTCCAAATATTTTCTACGCCACAGACTTAAACTTGTTAAATCTTACAAGGAGTCGTGCCACCGCACAGTGGTCTGGATTAGGACTTACTGTTCATAATCACCCACAGGTCGTATTTCTTGACCAATTTGAAAGTTTTTTTTTAGATTTTCTCAGCAATTAATTTTTAAGAGAATTGTGGTTTGCTTTTTTAAAATTTTTTTACAGAGAAACTATATATAAACAAATATAGCAACAACGCTGTACTTGCGTTTTTAGAAGTCACCTATCTTTCCTTTGGTTTTATTCAACTTCCTGAAAAATAAATGAGGAACAAGTGAAAATAATGTGCAATAACGCTGTACTTGCGTATTCAGAAGTCACTTATCTTTCATTTGTTTTGTACGTAACTTCATGAAAAACAAATGAGGAAACGGCCGATTTGGAGACTTGTTCAACTAAATTGTTATAAACAATCTATATTGTTTATGTTTGATAAAGCTTAAAGTATATAAATGGCTTTAAAGACAATTGTGAATCACTTTTGTTCAGAAAAATCAATTCAGTTATGAGAAAAACTCGTTTATAAAGAATTTGTTTATAGAAATGTTTATAAATACAATAGTTGTTAACTCATGCTAATTTTTTTGTTACAAATTATGACTTTTATGAAAAATATTAGCAACTAGCGTGAAATAAACGATTTTTTCTATGATAAAAAATAATAATAAGAATTTGTTCATAAAAATTGTTTATAATAATTAAGTTGAATATTATTAAAATTAATTATGTTCTATGTATACATGTGCAATAATTCCGGCTGATAGTGAGTTTCTATCTGTATTTTTCCTTGAGATAAAAATTCGCAAAGCTAAAATGGTCAATTTTGTCACTATATTTGTTTATATATTGTTGCTCTGTGAAAAAAATTTAAAAAAAGCAAACCGTAATTCTCTTAAAAATTAATTGCTGAGCATTTCTAAAAAAAAACTTTTAAATCGGTTAAGAAATACGACCTGCGGACGATTATGAACAGTAAATTCCTATTCCAGACGACTGTGCACTGTGCTCCACATGCGCTAGCGACTATTTACTTGCAAAATACCGATGTGTTTTACGCCTTTGACATATTACAAATTCAGGATGGTTTATATTTATAGAGTCCAATGATTAAACAAATAATTCCAATGACGTGTTAATGATTTTACAAAGATTTCAAACATTTTGGAAAGATTTAGGTTGTGTTTAGAAGATTTCACAGATATTTCCATTATTTTACAAAGACTTCTATTATTTGACAAAGTTTTCAAAATTCTCAAAAATTTTAAACATTTTGAATAGATTTAAAAAAGTCATTTCGCGAAAATTTCACGAAGAATTTACAAAGGTTGCAATAATATCTCAAAGATTTTATAAAGAATTTACAAAAATTTCAAATATTTCGCAAAGGATTCGGATAAATATAAAAGAATTCGGAAAGGTTTCTATTATTCCACATAGATTCCAGATAGATTTCAAAGATTAAACAAAGCAAGACAGAATTGAAAGGTTTCTATATCCTACGATCGGATGAGTTTAAGCAAAGATATTATTATCTTTGGTTTAAGCATTTTATTTACGAGTAGGCAAATCAAGACTTTGGCCCTCCCTGGTCGATTTCTATGGGAGGCATTGGCTCCTATGTCCCCTTGGCAAGGCTCCACCGCCTCTGATGGACATTGGAATAGGAGGGGACTAGCCTCATGCTACCTAACTTTGCCGCGGGGATTGCTCATAAGTTACAAGGGGGAGTAGACCATGTTCGTTTGCAAAAGCAATAGAGGCTTAGCAATCCAAGATCTAGGTAGAACAGCCAGCTCGTTATTTAGATCCGACAACGACATGCCTATTCTGTCGCGATTTGGAAAAACACCGTTAACTGCAAATCGGATAAAGTCACCTGAAGCAATTAACGGTAGGCGGCTCAAGGGCCTTATCCAAAATGCAGTTAACGGTGTTCTTCCAAATCAAGGCAGTATTTCTCTCCTATTCATATGGCCATATCAAATACTAAGATTTTTAATTTTTTTACGATATTGACTAAGTTCTAATTGAATTTGCTTGAAATTTAAGAAAAATACATGTATTGAAAGATATTTGTATCAGAATCCCTGAAAAAAATTACCAACTTCAATTTTTAAAATTAGACTAATTCAGAGTGATCAAAATTGAATAATGTAATTGAAAAATAATTTTTAATTCAAAGCGATTACAATTTTAAAATTAAAAATTGGTCAAAGTTAAAGCTTTATTATCTAATGAAAATTATGTAAAATATTGAGAATATTGATATTGAATAGCTTCTAATATATAGAATCTATTGAATTGAAGATCATGCTCTAATTATTATTATATAAACTCCCTATTTTTAAAAACACAATAATGAATTTAAATTTAAATAACATGGATCAAAATGATTTGGTATAATTATTCACAGTATTAATTATAAATTAATAAATAATTAGAACTGGAGATAATAAACAAAAAATTATCTTTATTATGATAACAGCAGGTAAGCCACCTTTCATTTTAGTCCCCGAAAAATAACAATAAGGCAAACAGGGCGCGCTATTGGACCTTCAATTTTAGTTCCCGGAAGGCTAAGGCAAACAGGGCGCGCTGCGGTTGTCTTCGGAGATTTCCGGATGCATGTATTGGTTCCCGCATGGAAGCGACCCTTTATTTACGATCGCAGTCGGAAAAAGGCAAAGTGAAAAATTCCCGTTGAAAACCCACGAGGATGACGCTCGGTATTTAAGGCCCAGCGGCGCCTGGCTATCCTAAGAGTACCCGGTAACAAGTGCCGAATTCAGAAAAATTAAGAATTCCGGTTGATAGTAATCCTATAGAAGTGAAAGACGCCTTCTGGGACACTTTAAATGACACAATAAACATATGCGAGCATGGGGAAAGAATAATTCTACTAGGAGACATGAACGGTTGGGTGGGCATCCAAAATCAGGATACAGAAAGAGTATTAGGTCATTTTGGGGATCCAAGAACAAACTATAACGGAGATAAATTAGTTGGTTTATGCTTAGAGAGGGGTCTGTTTATTACAAATACTTGGTTTAGACATAAAATGATCCACATGTACACCTGGTCTAAAGGAAATAGCCGCAGTATAATTGACTTTGTTGTTGCGAATGAAAGACTTAGAGAGTTAGTCAAAGATACAAGGGTCTTGAGGGGTCCTGAATGCAATACTGACCATTACCTTCTGATCTCAAAAATTAACTTAGGTCGGGGTTGGAGAAAAAAGGGACCCAAGAAAGCAAAACAAACGCGAATCAAAATTGAGAACCTACAGAAACCGGATGTGCGCATCGATTTCCAAAATAAGATAATCGAAAGCATAGATTGGGCAACATGGGAGGACCGTATAAAAAACAAAGATTTAGAGGGCGCCTGGGCAATGTTACGGGATATCCTTGTTAGATGCACAATCGAAGTATGTGGTACCGCAGTTGTAGGAAGAATGTCTGGTGA
>NC_046663.1:124712221-124716137 GCF_010883055.1 Belonocnema kinseyi
AAATCTCTATCCCATCCACACACTACTCCTTTCCCCTGCCGAGTGAGTCACGTCTACCCCGAAAGGGAAATGGCTTAATGGTGTAATAATAATAATAAAAAAGAATTTGTGTTCCTATGAAAACACGATTTTTCCTCCGTCCAAAAATCCCCCAACGAGAACAGAAAAAGTGCAAATCCTATTCCTCACAATCGACTTAGTATAATTTAACGAAAGCATTTATTTAACCTATTTTTCATTATTAAATCTTTTTATAACTTACAAATTCGAAAAAAATTCCAATTTAGATTTATTTATATTTTAATAATTTAATTAAAAGTCTTAAAAAATGCAACAAAGAAATCTATGCAAATGTGTGAATTTAAATAATTTTAACTCTAGAGAGGCAGAGTTGAATTAGTGAGAATTAAAATTTTAGAATTTACATTCCGCATGAAGGAATTAAAACAACTTATTACACATATTTGGTGAACTTATTAAAAGGAATTAAATAAAATCAAAATATGACCACTTCTATGGAATAAAAAATATCTCTGTGAGGTGCGTTGCCGGTACAATTAGAATGAATTAAATATATTGAAAACACTCTTTGGGTGAATAGAAAACTGTGTAGCGGTCGCTATAGAAATAGAAGTGAAAAAGTTTAGGAGGTATCTTATTCTTAT
This sequence comes from Belonocnema kinseyi, assembly GCF_010883055.1. Classification (NCBI taxonomy): domain Eukaryota; kingdom Metazoa; phylum Arthropoda; class Insecta; order Hymenoptera; family Cynipidae; genus Belonocnema; species Belonocnema kinseyi. The sequence goes on from NC_046663.1 coordinate 124,712,887, forward strand.
TGTGGCATTTTAGACAGATGGAAAAATCGCGCATCTAAAATAATAGAATAACCTTCACTTTTGTGCTCAAATCTGAAAACATTAATTTTTCTCTATTCTACGCTTATTACCGGGTACCATAAAAATCATAAAAATTAGAAACCTAAGAGTTACTAGACGGATTAAATCGGTCAAAGTTTCTAAAATCATCTTAAGTCTTAGTCGGTCTTGTCGTAGATAAATGGAAATAAGGAAATTGTAATGGTTGAAATTTTGGCTGGTAATAAACGCCGTATGGATTTGAAATATAATATAGCGAGCAAAAGTTTTCCCGTTCGTATTACATTTTTAGAAATATAAATATTGTTCAGGACTGAACATGCCGACCCCCTTGAACTATCAAAGTTCAATGAAAGAAAATTGATTTCATAAATTCCGTAGTAAAAGTATAGGGCGCTGGAGTATTAAAATTAAACATATTGTAATTAGTGAAACAAAATAATGTTAAAATCGTAAACTCAGTATCGATGTTTAAACTTTTGATGCATACAATATTCTGGAAAGAAATTCGAAATAAACATGATGTGAAAGAAAAAGTTGAGATTTTACATATCTGACGCTAAGAAGATAGTTGCGCGCAATAAAGTTTATACATACGGACAATACAAATTTTCGTACAGCACAATGATGAACTAAACTGTAAATTAAACTAACATCGAATCTTGAAATTGCGACGATTTACATGAGTACTTAGAAAAAGTGCAGATAACAATATAGTTAATAAAACGACTTGGAAATTGAAATGGAAATTTGCAATAAACACAATTAATTGAAACATACACGAAGCACGATATATGACACGTGGTATACATATAAATTCGTGACAACGCGTGTCATTTGTTTCTAAAATTTGACAAAATATTGATTTTGAAAACAAAATATCGAATGTAATATAAAATATGGTCAATAAAATTCGCATATTTGCAGTATTTTTATCATTAAAATTAGAATTTTAAAAATATATCGATTAGTCTTTTGGAAGGTTGTTTTGGCTTGAACTCTTCCAGAATCGAAAAATCATGAAATCTTCTAAAATTGTTCTCAAATTATTTTCGAATGAATGAAATTTCTAAAAGATGTTATCTAAATCATCGTGAAATTATGTTCATCACTACCGAAATGGAATTTTGTGTTTGAAACGTATTTTGGAAGGCCGTTCTCGATTCAACTTCTCTAGAATTTGCGGCTCATGAAATGTCATAAAATTGCGAGAAAATAAAAAATGGAATTCTTACTGTGGATTACGGGTTTGTGAAACGTCCAGTGATGATCCAAAAGCACTTGGTTTCCTGCAAGACAGTAGTTTGTCCTGACAGGCGGAGTTGATTTGAGCATAGAAATTCATACGAAAATTCGCCAATTATTATGTTCATAGCTGCTGGTGTATGAAAAAACCAGAGAAGCTGTAATTATAATCTTTGAATTTCGAAATTTTGGGGTAAATACTATGAAATGCATAATTTTTCCGAAGTTTGTAAGAATTTTTGATTAAATGCTCTGAAAGGCATTTTATACAAAGGTTCCTTGAAACAAAAAATGTCCTTTTTCAATTTTATATATTATTACATCATTAAGCCATTTCCCTTTCGGGATAGGCATGACTCACTCGTTAGGGGAAAGGAGTAGTGTGTGGAAGGGATAGAGGATTTTCAGATTGATTCAGAATTCTCGTGTTATTTACACGGAGAAAAATGGATGGTCAAAGTTATATGGTCAAAATTTAGAGAGCCAGCAAGTCTGTCTGCATGGTCGAACGGTTCTTTCATATTCTTTCGACATGGTTAAAAAGACTCTTATTTTATCGCCAGTGTTACTTTTAGAAGAACATTACACTCACTATCAGGGATAACTAAGGTATCCTTTTCGGAATTGTCAATACGCACATATTGTTTTCACTCATTTCGACCATCCAAGAAGGAGTAGATAAGACATTGTGTTTGGTCCATTGCTTGATTTTTGCGCGTCAATCATGCGCGTGAAAATTTAAAGGTTATCGCTAATTGGCTCCAATTAGCATAACGAAATCATAGACAGCATAGTGATATCTGTTAAAAAAAGAAGGTTTTTAACAACTGTTTCAGTGAAAAGTGAAGTGTATTTATTGAGGATTCATTGGAAATATCTTATTCTGTAAGTAACTGTTTTAAATAAGTAATTGTAACGTTAATATTTTCTATTAGTAATGCGAGATTTAAGACATTTAATTAAAATCTTTTTAAGGTTAATGTAAGTTTGAAATAGATTATAATTATTTAAGTAATCACTGTTAATTATAGAATTAGTCGATTTAGGATAAACTTGAATTGTACTCCTTAATTTGAAACTAAATCATTATTTTTCAGTTCTGACATCAACTGCTGAGATTCATGCAAAGACAGATTGCAGGGGCAGGGTTAATGCACTCGTGATCCTCCATCCAGTTGATGGAGTCTAATGTCTGAGAAAATCAGATCGACCATCTGAGATTTCCAAACCGGCCCTTCACAATGATCGGGTCAGCCAGTTTTAAATGGCCGAGACGATGGTCTGAGACAATCGAGTCTTTTTGAGATTGTCGATTTGGACCTCTCGTTTTTATCTTCTAGTGATAGCCGCTTTAGCCATATTCAAGAGCTGTCCTATAGTTGACCCTGCAATATGATCTGTCTGCACATTTACATGACCAAACAAACCTTACATTTTTCTCCGTGTAAGTAAATAACACGTTCGTTCCGCAACACTGCTCCGATCCGGGTTGCTGATCAATCTCTCTAGCAATCACCCCAAGCGAAGAACCTCATGAAGTTGTTATGTAAGGTTCCCCACTTGGGTCCATTAGTGGCCAAGGTCTTTTGTTTCAGGCGTCATTCACTCTACTGACACTCTTTTTATTAACTATTTGCCGCCATACTTTCCTGTCCTGGCATACTTCTCTAGCTTCTTTTATATCCATGCATTTTTTCATGTAGGCTCTCGTGTTTTTGTGACTTCTTATGTCTCTTCTAACTAGGGACTCATTCACACATTCTAACCATTCTTTCCGCTGTCTACCTCTGGGCACGCTGCCATTTATTTTACCTTGATACACTTGTTTCGTTAGTCGTTCATTTGACATTCTTTCAACATGTCCCAACCATCTTAACCGATTTCTTTCCCATGTGTCTACTAGCGTCTCTTCTGCACCACATTCTTTTAGAATTGTCTCGTTACTTACTTTGTCCATCAGGGTTTTC
>NC_046663.1:124716237-124719479 GCF_010883055.1 Belonocnema kinseyi
TCTCACTCTTTCCTTCGAACACCATAGTTTTTGTTTTATTTGCGTTAATTTTGAGTCCCATGCTCTTCATGCTTGCATCTAGTTTATTCAACATTCTTTGTAAATCTTCGATAGACTCTGCCATAATAACTGTTTGGAGATCCACACCCTCTTCGTCGAAGAGAGCCATTCTTAAACACTTGTCCATAAATAATATAAATAACCATGAAGACATAAGGTATCCTTGTCTAACTCCTTGAATAATATCGAAACAGTCACTCAGTTTCCCATTCACTCTTACACTCGCTTTGCTACCTGTATATACCCTACGAATAAGTATTTTTGAATATATTTTACTTACGGTACTTATTAAGCTAATTCTTCTGTAATTATTGCGCTCGCCTTCATCTCCTTTTTTCTTGTATATTGGTACGATAATCGCTTTTTTCCCATCGCCTAGGACGTCTCCCATCTCGAAACATAAATTTATCAATTCGCACAGTCTATGTGGTATGCACGCGCCACCGTGTTTAAGCATTTCAGCGTTAATACACACACAGACTTTCTCAATTGAGTTTTCCATCGCATCGTGTTCAACATCGCAGTTGTGGTGTCCTATAGCTTCATCTCCGAATTGTCTCCTAAAATAGTCCCTGAAAGCCTCTAGTATTCCGTCTGAATTATGTACCATTTCACCTCTACTATTTCTCATGTTGACAATTTCTGCACTTTTGTTTCCTTTCATTTATTTATAAAGTAGTTTCCTGCTTCCTTCAAAGTCGTTTTGTATTTTTATCTCTTCTTCTGCTCTAATTGTATCATTACGTTCTTTAACTAATCGTTTAAGTATCCTGTTTTCGCTTCTATAATCATTTCTACGTCTATTTCTTTCTTCATTGCTAAGACCTGCAATGTTCAAAGTTCTCTTGTACGCTTCTCTTTTTGCTTTTTGGGCAGCCTGAATTTCATAATTCCACCACGCATCACCAGACATTCTTCCTACAACTGCGGTACTACACACTTCGATCGTACATCTAACAAGGATATCCCGTAACATTGTACAGGCCCACTCTATATCTTTGTTTTATATACGGTCCTCCCTTGTTGCCCTATCTATGATTTCGATTATCTTATTTTGGAAATCTATTCCCACATCCGGTTTCTGTAGGTTCTCAATGTTTATTCGCATTTGTTTTGCTTCCTTGGTTCTCTTTTTTCTCCCTCCCCGACCTAAGTTAATTTTTGAGATCAGAAGTTGATTATCAGTATTGCATTCAGGACCCCTCATGACTCTTGTATCTTTGACTAACTCTCTTAGTCTTTCATCCACAACAATAAAGTCAATTATACTGCGGCTATTTCCTTTAGACCAGATGTACATGTGGATCATTTTATGCCTAAACCAAGTATTTGTAATAAACAGACACCTTTCTAAGCATAGACCAACTAATTTATCTCCGTTATAGTTTGTTCTTGGACCCCCAAAATTACTTAATGCTCTATTTTATCCTGATTTTGGATGCCCACCCAACCGTTCATGTCTCCTAGTAGAATTATTCTTTCCCCATGTTCGAAAATGTTTATTGTATCATTTAAAGTATCCCGGAAGGCGTTTTTTACTTCCCTAAGTTCACTATCAACCGGCGCTTAGCATGCTACGATAAATAGTCTTCTGATTCCTACTTTCACTCTAGCCCACAGCAGTCTGGGAGACACGAAACCATGGTCTCCGAGATGCTGCTTTGCTCTTTCATTCCTGACCATATTTCAAATCCGCCTTTCGACACGCACGTTTTTTATGTCTTTGGTTTCGCATGCATTTTCCTTTGTTTCAGACACACATCAAATGTCTAGTTTCTTCATGTCCATAGTTTCACGTAATTTTTTTACCTTTAGATCATTTACAACCCTAGCATTCCAAACACCCAGTCTCCATTCGTCGCCTGAAACATGAACTTTAGATTTTCCGTGTGCATGCCTTTTGTCATTAAAAGTTCCAGTCCTTTCCGAGCCTATTTTGCAGTTTGTATTATTCATTGTTTACATTATACGCCCAACTAACACCTTTATGCAATAAGTTTATTTTCTGAGTCGAAATCATGTCAAAGTTAAGTATCAAATCGTCATATGGTGGAGATTGTAGTTCTAACGTCAGTCCCACCAAAAACTTCAGTTACGAAGGGAGAGTTGGGAGAGGGGGGAGGTAGAATTGGAGCCGAGAGAGTGGTCTTGGGTTTGTGTTTTTGTTTTCATGCTGAGAAAGTTACCAGCCTTCAGCAGCGTTGCGATATATGGAAGTTAGTATCTCCCTTTTTGTTGTGTGTGTTTATTTCAGGCCTACATCTTTGAATTCGCAATAAAAAGAGAGTTACCCCCCCCACCGGTTCAAAATCTCAGCGTTATTTTTAATCTGTAGGTATAAAATTTCTTTTTTTTATCGTAAAATTATAATTAATTGCTATGAATTACTTATCTTTGAGTATGTTGCTGCATTTCCTAGTAACTGCATATCGAAGCACAATTTTAAGAAAGTGCATTTATACAAAATTAAAAATTTTTTATTTGGCTTTTTCCCCAACCGAGTATAAGTACGACCGGCCTCTTTAAAAGATACCACGAAAGTGTTACAGAAAACACACGAGAATTTAAGGGTCGATTGACAACTACGTAATTTCCTAAGTCGTTAAAACACACACACATATGCAGATACACACACACACACACACGCATATATATATATTGGAAGTCAAGAAATTTCAATTACATATGTGCAAAATTGAAGAAACATAAAATGTAAATCCAGAAAAAAAATAAAAAACCAAAAAAGGACAAGTTTTCAAGAAATATTTAAATCTGAAACGTAGCCAAAAACAGATATTTTCGATAATACAGTTGAATTTTCAACAATATAGATAAATTTTCAATTCAAAAGAAAACGTCAACCAACTAAAACAGATTAATTTTCAACCAAACATTTGCTCCCTCAATCAAAAGAATTGATTTTCCACGAAAAGAATTTTTAAACGAAAAGGATGAATGTTGACAAAATTGCCGAATTTTGAAGGAAATAATTCAGTTTCGAGCCAAGTAATACAATTTTCGGCAAAAAAAGAACCATTAACAACAAATTTAATTGTAGGCGTTTCGGCTAAAAAGAATGAATATACACACATAAACATATATATACACACACACATATATCTCCTTTTTTGTGTATGTTTATTTTAGACCTACATCCTTGAATTTACAATAAAAAGAGCGTT
>NC_046663.1:124719489-124719874 GCF_010883055.1 Belonocnema kinseyi
CCCCCCCCCCCCGGGATCGAAATCTCAGCGTTATTTTTAGTTTGTAGGTTTAAAATTCCTTTTTTCCTTTTTTTTTATCGTAAAATTATAATGAATTGCTATGAATTATTTATCTTTGGGTACGTTTCTGGAATTCCCAGTAACTGCATATCGAAGCACAATTTTAGAAAAGTGACTTTATACAAAATTTAAAATTTTCTATTTGGCTTTTTCCCCTACCGAGTATAAGTACGACCGGCCTCTTTAAAAGATACCACGAAGCTGTTACAGAAAACACAAGAGAATTTAAGGTGGTTTTAGCGTGACTCAGTGAGTCATATGAGAGTGTAAAAAAGTATTTTTGATTTACATGGAATCTTTTGTGTTTGAAAATCCGAAAATTAAT
>NC_046663.1:124719974-124757748 GCF_010883055.1 Belonocnema kinseyi
TATATAGATATATATTGAAAGTCAAGAAATTTCAATTCCAAAAGTGCAAAATTGAAGAAATATAAAATGAAATCTAGAAAATAAAATTTAAAAAAAAACCAAAAAAGGACAAGTTTTCAAGAAATATTTAAATCTGAAAGAAAGCCAAAAACAGATATTTTCGATAAAACAGTTGAATTTTCAACAATATAGATAAATTTTCAATTCAAAAGAAAACGTCAACCAACTAAAACAGATTAATTTTCAACCAAACATTTGCTCCCTCAATCAAAAGAATTGATTTTCCACGAAAAGAATTTTTAAACGAAAAGGATGAATGTTGACAAAATGAATGAATCTAATGAATTGCTATGAATTACTTATCTTTGAATTTTGAATGTAATACATGAATCTCTAAATAAATATTTTAATTTCCAATTAAAAAACATAAATTTTCAACAAAAAATCTGCCCGATCTTTGTGCATAGCATTTTCAAAACTAGAGGTGAAAGCATCGACAACAGTAATTTTGTAATTGTGAATTCTCTTTTGTAAAAGCTCCTTTGGCCTTAATGAACACATCCTCATCACGTATCTCGTGCTTTGGATTCGAGTTTATCCCTGAAATTTTATATCATTCTCATTAATATATATTATTATAATTCATGACTTACATTGGTATTAAAACAGACGTAGTTTCATTTTCCCGTTTAAAAAATGCAAATTCTTAAAAAAATATTGGTTGTTAAACTTTTTATTGCAACAATTAGAATGTTTGATTTTTCAAGAAAATTGAAAAAGTTGTTATAATAATTTTATCCGTTATTTGTCTTAAAAGGTTCATTTTCTTGTGTTTTTTAGAGTATTGTAAATACTTTAACACTATCCTAACTGAAATTAAGGGTAGTATTCTCACTAAAAACCAGGAATTTCTCACGCCCTACCGACACTCAGCAGCTGTTCTTGTATAATAGTTATTCGTTTTAGAAAATATACAAGTTGGGTTCAAACTTGTAAGAAAATACAGGAAAAGTACGAAAGATGGAAGAAACGGTATATTGGGGGTAGGTGCGGTCCAAAATCTTCAGACAATTGCGTTCCGTAATGCATTGAAAAGGCGCTCACATTGCGAAGTAAAAAGTTTTGTAATAATTTAATTATTTTGACGGGTTTAATAATTCAAATATTGGCTGACAACTGGAACTGATTTTGCTGCAGCACTTTTTTAAATCCGTGAAACGAAAACTCCACGGATTACGGAAACATAGTATCATAGCCGACACTGACCAACTCGACATGGAGTATTGGAGTAGGATGCAACTAGGATAAATGTCCACGAGCTGTATAGCATAGTAGCGCAAGTGTTCTGTAACATCATGCAAGGTTGTACGAACCTGAAATTCAGGAAAGGTATATTACTTTATTTTAGGCAACGAAAGCCTTACAGGTTATTTCAGGTTGACTTCAACTTACTTTCAGAACTGAATATTGAAATTTAGGAGGATTCTTTACTTTATTCCAGTAGAAAAATGCTTATTTCTTATTTAAGGTAAGTTAGTGCTTTATTCAAAATAGTTTGCACACATCAATTCAGGTACTTCCTTACTTCAAGTCAAATCTGAAATTAAATTGAATATAGCGTTAAGTATTTATTTTTACTGTGTCTTGCTCACAGACATACAGGTATACATACATACAGACAGACCGACGGACTGATACATTCCTAAAAACCTATTTTTCGGATTGAGGGGGTCTCAAAACGTGGACATTTGACAAAAACCTGGAAGGGGGGGGGGGGCAAATTTTACACAAATCTAACAAGTCTAATTAATGGTTCTGTTTTTGGCTTTAATCGTAAAAAAATAGCATTAAAAATATAAAAAATTTAATTTTTTGAAATCCCACACACGCGATGGAAAAGAAATTAAATGCTTGAAATGTGTACGGTGTATTCTCAATATATAAGTGATGACCATAAACAACGCACTTTGTTTAAAAAGCGAATATTTTTGTTCTTATTTAATAGCAAATTGATTCAGAACGAAAACCACGTTTCGCAAAAAAAAATGTTATCGATTGAAAATTGTGGAAATGGCAGCAAAGTACATTGTTTATAGTCATCGCTTATATATTGAGAATACACCATACAAATTTCAAGCATTTTTATCAACAAACCTCCAAATACTTGCGAGTTGGGTTTTACAAAACTTTGATTTTTGATCGGAAAATTTTCTAAATTTTTATTGTTTCTTTTGAATAAAAATTATCGAATGAAAAAGTTGCATTAGAAAAATTTGTCGGCCCAGTCAAGCTGAAGACGAAAGCATATTTTGTTTTATGTTTCGGCCATTTATTTTATCGATACATTTTCCCGGGTGGACAATACTTCTACGCGGTTTCGAGCGCTTGTCGAGTTGTTGCATCCGTCACCTCAATTTACGTTTAGTTCGAAATGGAATACACATTATAATAAGGCATCTTAGTTAAAAAATTAGTATTTCCAACATTTCCACGCTATACTGATCAAATTCGTGAGACTGGAAGATGAGTTTTCTACCAAGTAGTTGAATTATAGCTAATTGGAGTTCTGCTTTTTCCCTGAATTCCGTCGATTTCTTTGGCTGCTGATACTCTTGTTGCCTGCTTTTTTTTGGTAGCTCTGGAGAAGTGGTCTGATTCCTGTGTACTGGATGCGTGCGTTGCTGATTTTAGGCCTCCACTTATGTTTGTGTGCGATGAGTCAATTTAAGCCTCAGTTGCTTAATTTGCTGCAGCCATTTTTTATATTTTGGGCATGTGTAATGATTTGCCTGGTGATCTCCTCCACAATTCGCACAGGTCGGTTTTGTTTCTAAATCTTTGTCACAATCTGCGGATGCATGTTCTTTACTGCACTTAATACATTTTGTTTTTTTAAAGCAATTTCTCTTGCCGTGTCCAAATTGTTGAGATTTATGACAGTGTGTGATTTCTCGTGGATTTTTGAAATAGCCCCATCTTATCCTTGTGTAGTTGAGTACTTTGATGTTGCAAACCTCTTGGACTTGCGTTGATGTTATTGTGCGATCGTAATAAACTAGATATGGCGGATATTGCTGTGGTCGATTTTGCTTGATTTTCATCATAACCAACGATTTTGGTTTGTGTCCCAATTCTTGGAGTTCTGCTATGATGTCATCTGTTCTTATTCTCGGTAGACCTTTGAGAACTAGTTTCTTATCCTTTGCTGATTTGATATCGTACGTGTGGAACGGTATGCTAGATTTTTGTAGGAAGACTTCAATTAGTTCCTGATCCTTTAGATTTTTGAATCAATTGTGAGAGATTTCTGTGAAATTTTTATGAAGAGATTCCTCGTAACTGCTTTCACATCGTGATAAATTTTGAGTCTTTCTGTGTTGTTTGTATCGGGGTCAGAGATAAGGATCAGTGGTGGCTAAGCCACTTTTTGCCTCTGCGATTCCAAGTCTTCAGTTTCCTGTGTGGATGTTGTTTGTGTCAGGTTAATACTGTTATTTTCTTTACTGTCAGAGCAGTCCATGTCTTAGTCATTTCTAAGGTTTTCAAACTGGTTCGTTAAGGTAATCCCAATGTTGCTACGTCTTGTTGATTTAGGAGAATGCTTTCTCCCCATGTTGATCTTCGTTCTGAATTAAAGATCTTTGCTTTTTGCTTGTCCCTGCCTTCATTCGCATCCTATGCGAATCTCTGCGCGCTTGTTGCCATTAGCCGTTTATTTTCGGCGGATTCACCATATGCACTATTATATTACACTCGCACTTTCCTATCTACTAGCAGTAGGCATTGCGCCACACGCCTCCTGCCTAGCTGCTGTGGGTGCGGAGAACCGCGCCCCAAACACCTTCACCTCTCATGAAATAATTGTCACTTTAAGAGTTCGTCACTTCACAGAGGTACGGACACAATAAAGTAAACAGCCACTTACATGGTTGGCCATATTCGACGAAAAGATTTGGAAACACTGTAACTTTTGACAGAGATGACAGATCGAGTAATGACGTAGCGCGTTTGAAGCATCAATCTAAGGAGATTTTTTCCATTGGGCAGTACAATCCACGCGAACGCTCTCAGATTGTTGAAATTCACATTCAACAAAACAAGTCAATTGCTTCATCTTCGAAAAAGAACGGCCCAATGACCATACCAGCACAAATACCGCACTAAACAGTCACTTTTTGGTCACAAAGAGGTACCTCGTGAATAATTTGAGGATTTCCAGTACCATAGAACCGATAATTTTGTTTGTTTACGGCTCCGGTTAACATGAAATGTGCTTCATCGCTCATGATGAGTTTTTGCCAAAAATGATCGTCACTTTCAGCCATTTCGATGACTCTTTGGGCCCATTCCAATCGTCGTGGCTTATCGACAGGTAACAGGTATTTCGTCAGTTGAATTTTTTATGGGAACAAATGCAAATCATGACGCAATATGCGACGTAAAGTGGTTCGTTTTATGCCCAACTCCTCAGATCGACCCGTTTGAGATGTTGTTGGAGACCTCTGAACACTGGCCCGTACGAGTGCGATATTTTCATCCGATCGCCTTGGTCGCTTTTTATTCGGACGCCTGGGATTAGTAAGTGCCTCACCTGATGAAAAACTTTCATAAAAACGATACAATGTAGTCGCAAAGGCGCAGTTTTCACTTTATTTATTTCTTTCCATGCACATTGAGTTTTCACAATTGACTTGTTTTGTTAAATGTAAATTTTAACAATCTTAGAGCGTTCACGTGGAGTGTACTGCTCCATGGCAAAAATCTCCTAAGACTGATGCTTCAAACGCGCTAAGTCATTACTCGATCTGTCATCTCTGTCAAAAGTTACAGTGTTGCCAAATCTTTTTGTCGAATATGGTCAACCCTGTATATTCTTCCGCAAGGGGATCCCACCAATGTTGCTCAGCGAAGGAGAAATGGCCGCGCTGAGTTCTGATTGGCCTCTTTGTCATGTAATACTGCGAGGTGGTGGATTCCAAGCGGACATAAATGAGAGTTATGCAGAGATATAAGCGCGAGAGGATATGAGTGAGAGAGGATATAACCGCGGCTCCACTGTTTTTCAATTATTATGCTTCGTCTCCAGAGTTACACAGCAGAGTCATGTAAAATTCTATATCAGTAAACATTAACTTTTAATTTCATGAAAATAATATTAGGGAATTTCTCAATAGTTGGAAAAACGATGTTTCACTCACTACATTGGATTTCGGTGTGAAAATGACGTAAAATAGCAATAAAATGACTTTTTATAATCTCAATATCATGATTTTACCTATTTAACTGCAGTAAAAGCTTAACCTCTGACTCAGAATAATGGATACCTATTTGAAAACGATTGAAATCATTATAGAACGTAGGATGGCGCCAATATTTTGAACTTTAGAGTACATAAATTGCAGGTGACTAATACAATTTTTTCAATTTTTAGTAGAAAAATTTATCCAATTTTTTAAGTTTCTTGTAATATAACAATTTTGAATTTATAAATAAGTTTGATTTAAAATCTTTGAAAATCTGCAATGTCTAATTTGGAAATATTCTAATTTTAAAAGTTTACAATTTTTAATTGTATAGTATTAGATTCAATTAGGTTTCATTAGCTTCAAAATTTACTTGAATACGCGCGGAATTCATCGCAACAGCTGTTCCTTTCTCAAGCACGGACATTCTTTTTATATTCTCTCCTTCCTGAAACATTGAGAAAATTTTGGCCACATATTTATATAATTTTGGTCTCATTTTTTATTCTATAGTCTGAAAGAAATGTATTTTTCATCTTTGTATCCAGTTGCCATTCTCATAATTTCATAAAATCTTATGTAACAGTATGAACGTTTTTCGACATTTTAGCGTATCAAAGAATACGAGTTGAATGTAAAAATCAGGAAGTTTTTGAAACTTTAAGTTCGAATAGCTATGATTAAGAAATTATTAAGTTTAAAATTAAGCAGTTTAGAAGTCTGAATTTTAAAATGTTATTTTCGAATTCTCTGAATTTTTACTAATTCGAATCAAATCGAAACAAGATTAAAACTGTACATTTTTCATAGTTTAATTTCACATGGCGTAAAAATATTAATAGTGAACGTAAAGAAATGGGAACATAAGAGGAAAGTGATGACAAAGAAGAGGTTGTTATATTGAAGCTCGGAGAGAACAGAGGATGATTTGATATGGGTAGAAAGGAATATGCAGGACAAGTGGAGGAAAATAGCGAAAGTGGAAAGAAGTAAGGGAATAATAACATAGGTTAAGTATGGCAGAATATAGCTAGAAAGAGTATAGTGGGATTGATACGAAGAAAGGGAACAGATAGTAAGAAATCAGATACCGGAACTAGGAGAAAGAGGAACGTGTGATAGGATAGTAAGAAATATTAAGAAGCAAAAAGAGAAGAGAAACCAATGTAGGGAAGAATGGAGGATATTTTACTGAAATGTAGCAGGATTGGAAGGAAAGGATAGGGAGTTTATAAGAAATTTGACACAGTGGGATGTATCAGTTATGATGAAGACGTAGATAGATGGAAAGGGATGGGAAAGAGTAAGGGCAAGGTTACCACGAGGTCAGAAATTCAAACGGGAAGAATGAAAAAAGACAGCGCAATGGGAGGAATGGTGATGGGACTAAGGAACGAATTTATAACAGGGAAGGGTATTTAAGAGTGGAAAGAAGAAAAAGAAGGATTAATAGTGGAAGCAATAAAGATGGGAGGAGAGAAGTGGAAGATAACAGGGGTTTATGTGAACAGCGATATGCAGGAAAAATCAGAGGAGATGATAGAAATGATGGGAGAAGATAAAGCGGGGATTTTCATGCTAGAACAGGAGATAGAGGCGGAATGGAATGGGGAGGAGAGAGAGCAAGAAAATCTAAAGACAACGCACTGAATGGGGTGGGAAAACATTTATTGAAGAGCTTGGAGGAGTTAGAATGGTTTATTTTAATCGGCAATATTGAAGTATATGGGAAAGGGGAATATATACGCTCAGGAGAAGAAATGGGAATGGTAATTAATTATGTAATAGTGGATGAGGTAAGAGATAAAGTCAAGAAACTAGAGGTAGAGAGTTAAACAGATTTGGAACACTTTCCCTTGATAGTGACATTAGAGGGAGAAAAAGGTAAAAACAATATGGATAAAAAGGAAGCAAAGGTAAAAAGAGCAGAAAAAGGGGATTCGTCAAAGGCAGGAAAAGAACAATTTAAAGAAAAGGTCAGAAATATAAAAATGGGAGAGGGAAATGTGGACCCGGAGATGGAAATAATGATAGGAGAAATAAAAAGACTATCAGAGTGCACAAACAAAACAGAACTTAGTAAAGGATGGAATAGAAATGCATAGGATTGAAGATAGAAGTTGAAGAAAAGAAGATAGAGCCACTGAATCAGGCAGGGTTTACAAAAGGAATCGAGGTGATGGACAACATATATGTTCTATACTATTTTGTAAATAAGATGATTAAGAGGGGAAAAGGGGCAATGATAGCAATGTTCGCGGACTTAAAGGCGGCGTTTAACTCATAAGACCCAGGCCAAATAAAAAAAGTTATGGTGAAAATAGGAGAAGAGAGGAATCAATACAAAGACTATAGGAGATTTTTAGAGAGACAAAACAGGATAAAGGTAGGAGGGCTAGTAGGAGATAGCTTTTGGTTGGTGAGAGGTGTGAGGCAAGAATGACATCTGAACCGACTTTTATTTGATATATCAATTTCCGACTTAAAGAAAAAAATAAAGAGAAAGGGATGGTGAGGAGTTAGGATGGAAGAGGAAAAGACATAAACACTGAAATATATGGAAGAGGTAATAATTATGGCAGATGATGAAGAAGGGATGACGGGCTTAATTACAGGTTTGGATACATACTTAGAAGGAAAAAAATTGAATTTAAATGAAGAAAAGACAAAGATAAGCAAGTTAAAAAATGAGAGGGAGGAAAGAAAGAAGGGATTTGAAGATGGAAGGGAGAACAGTTAGATGAAGTAAAGGAGTTTAAATATTTGGGATATGCCTTGAAAATTAGTGGAGATCATAGAGCCCGTATATGAGAAAGGATAGAAAAGCAGGAGGGATGAAGAATAGCAAAAAGAAGGTTCAAGAAAGATTGAAGAAGGAGAATGTGGTTCTTTAAAATACTGGTATGGCAGGTATTAGGTTATGAAACGGAGATATGGGGATGGAAGATAAGAAAAGAAATCAAGAGTATACAAGAAAGGATAGGTAGAAGAAAGGAGAGAGAGAACAGTAGGACCAACAAGATGGGAAGAAGAAAGAAGGAAGTTTTTTGGTGCTAGAGATTTAGGAGAGGGGAATAGAGTAAGCTCTAAAGAATTGGAGGGAAGAGGCAGAGAAAGACAATTAAGGGGGCAGTCTGCCATCTTCAATGACTTTTTTCAAACATTTTATTCTCATAGTAAAATTAGTTCATTAATATCAAACTTTGACTAGGTAAAAGAAGAGGTTAGAAGGTAACACAGAAATGTTTTAAAATGTAAATATCAATGATACGGCAGTCTGAAGTTAATCATTGTTTGAAAATGGCTGACACGATATCTCGACTTCGGACCATTGGAAATAGAAAAAGTTGTGAAATTAGTAAAATTGTAAAATTATCCTAGTGTGAACTAGGATAAGGTACATGCGATTACATACCATCAAATTGCAGACTTCTGAAATATTTTTGAAACAATTGAAGTTTAAAAAAATGAAAAGTCCGCCATTTTGTTGCATGTTTTCACACGGGAATTATCCTAGTTCGCACGATAGCTACTTTTTATATATTGCTAATTTCAAAACTTTTTCTATTTCCGATGACCCGAAGTCGAGATATCGTATCAGCCGGTTTCAAACAGGGATTAAGTTCAGACTGCCGCACCAGCGATGTTTACCTTAAAAAAGAATGGCTGCATTACCTTCAAACCTCTTCTATTTTCCACTAAAACAGACATGCCCAGCTAGGAGAAATTCCCGCCAGGAACACATGTTTAGCGTGTACCACTATTTTGGCTGTAGAGCGAGGGTGGTGTTAGACGCGTGCTTGACGCTCTCCTCCCTGACCCAAGCAGTACCGCAGATACGAAATGTCTGTTAGGGTGCTTGGAGCGAGTAACTTTTCAATATAAATCTGTAATAGTGACTAGAGTTTGAATTACTTTATTTCAGTATTTTTACATTCATTGACAATAAATGTAATTAAAAAGAGAATTGTACAAAGTTTTTATTTGTTGTATAAATGGACAAAAATTAATATTTCAGTATCACCATTTTTTACATTGTGCGTATAATTTACAGAAATTTTGAGTGATACTTTTTGCAGTATAACAATTTATTAACAGCATGCACAAGGTAGAAAGGTACGTTACAGAAATGAAATATAATATATAAAATCTCCCGAGTCGAAATATAAGTTCTGTTTTTATTCTCTAAAATTCTGTAGCCCACGTGTGAATTGACCGTCGGCCCACCGTCGGGCCAACCGTCGGGCGGTCGTTCCAACTTTGTGCGCGACTGGTCAGGCCAACCAGGTAAATGATAACGGTCAACCGCTTTTGGCTTCTCCACGTCGGCACGACATTTGGTCCCATATATGGGCCATATATTAAGATGATGCTGGCTTAACCTTCGACATAAATAATTTAAAAAAATAATTTATACATTTTAAATTAAAAAAAAATTAATTACGAATTTATTTAAATCTAATTTGTAACCACAATCATGAAAAAAAGTTATTTTTGAAATTATTATTATACAATTTTTATTTTTTATCATTATTAAATACATCATTCGTAAAAACAGTTACTAACACATATAATCGAATGCTTTCACGCTTTAAAAAATCGCACTCGCCGATGATTCGAACCCTGCCTAAACTACTTAAACTAGTGTATTTTACCGCGTACTCTAACCACTTCGCTATCGAAGAACTTGGAAGTTTCGTTACAAAAACTCCACCAAATCGTTTGATGCTTCCGATGCTCCTCAATAACAGAACGACTGTTCAAATCGCCTAATTTTTATAGAGTAACACTATTTTAAATTGTTCCAATATTATACAATAAAAAATTTAAAAATTTATAAACAAATTATTTGATGAAAGAATTTTTTCTAAGATTTCCCATAATTTTACATTTCTTAAGTTATATTGCGAGCGATTTTGATAAAAACACGATGATTAAAATTTTGTTGTTGAAATTTTTATTGTTGAAATTACAACAAATTTAATAAACAAATACATTTGTCACAAATTTTTCCATAGAAACTTTATTTTTATGTCAGGTAATATTGATAAGGAACGTGATGATAATTTTAGCAAAATTCATAATTTGTTGATTAATTTTCCTATTTTTAAAAACATATTTAATAAACAAATGCATTAATGGGGCATTTACCGCCAGTAACATTCTATTTCTTTTAATGCCAGTCCTTTCAATTGGGAAATTTATGACAATTCAAGCAACATTTATAATTATTTGATAAATTTAATGATTTTTTTAAACAAATCAAATGAAAAAATGAATTAATCAGGTATTTGTTGACATAAAAATTCGATTTGACTTTTTAAATTAGGAACTTCATGACAATTTCAGAAAATTTAATAATTCTTTGTTTAATTTTATAATTTTTCAAACAAATTTGATAAAAAAAAATGCACTATTGGGGGGGGGGGGTCACTGGGATCTTCATGATAAATTCAGCAACATTTATGATTAGTTGATATATTTTATGTTTTTTAAAGCAAATTTAACAAACAAACGCAACATTTGGGCATCTGTGGACGGAAAAATTCATTTTTTTATGTCAGTCCTTTTAATTGGGAACTTCATGATAATTTCAGCAAAATTCATGATTTGTTGATAAATTCCATGATCTTTTAACCAAATTAAATAAATTCATGCATTATTTCGGTATTTGACAACAAAATAGTTGTTGAAAATGTTGTGAAACTAGACAAATGCCTCATTAATGCATTTGTTTATTAAATTTATTTATAATATCAACAATAGTTTCACGAAGATATTTCTTCGTCGTTATACGGTTCTTGTGTATTTTGTAATATTGGAGCATCTTTAACTAATGTAACTGTATAAAACTTAAAGAAATTCAACACACACAAAAATGACCGTTTTATTCATCATATTCATTTATTTATTTATTTATAAAAACATTGAAAGCCTGATTTAAAATATAAAAAAAGATTGATGTATTTCTAATTTTAAATTGTATAGGTTATTCACTTAAAAAATATTATTAGATAGGAAATTTAAAATAATTAAATTTCATTTCGACATTTTTAATTATGATCTTTTGTCAAGATTTAAAACCTTTTTCATTTTTGTATATTTGAGATTTAGCTTTATAATTTAAAAGACACACGGGCCAACCCTTTTGGGGCCGACTGCACTTTCACGGTCTTATTGTAACAATTAACCAAAGTTTATCCGAAGGTCTGCTCATACTCGGGCCAAGGTTTGACCGACCGTCGACTTTCATGTTAAAAGTGATACTGTTTTTCAGAAAATTCATCTTTTTGGTTTTAAAATTTAACAGGTTAGTAGAAGATTAAATTGTTTGATTTTAAACTTTATAGTGTCCATTGTATAAGTTAAAAATAAAAGTATTTAGTAAAAAATTGATGTATTTTTTTAAAAAGTCGCCTCTTTGGGTATAAACATACTGAAATAAAATAATTAAAACTCTAGTCACTATCACAATTTCATATTGTAAAGTATGTCGCCCTAAGCACCCTGAATGATAATTCGTATCGGCGGTGCTGCTTGGATCGGAGAGGAGAGCATGAAGTATGCGTCTACCACCACCCTTGCTCTCCAGGCGAAATAGTAGTGAACGCTAAACATGTGTTCCTGGCGGGAATTTACCCTGGCTGGGCATGTCTGTACTAAAAGTTTAATATTAATAAATTAATTTTACTATGAGAAAAAAAATGTTTAGAAAAAGTAATTGAAGATGGCAGACTGCCTCCTTAATGAAAAGATGGGGAATTATTGAGGAATCAAAATATAATAAATGGTATAAGATGATCAAAAAGAAAGGAGTACCTAAGTACTTACATAAGAAATGGGGAAAAATAAGATGGACTAGAATAGTAAGATTTAGATGGGGAAAAGAGGTAAGGGAGGGGATGTATTACGAAAAGGAAAAGAACAGAAAATGAAGAATACGTGAATGGAAGGAGGAAATATGGAAGCATGTATGGGAAGAATGTAGGAGAGGAATGGAAGACAAAGAAAGCTGAAAAGAGAATGTGGTAAGGATTCTATGGGGAGGTGCAGTGGGTGATAAGTGGATGAAGGAATTGGCGCTCGCTCTGTCGCACAGAGATAAATATGGGAAAAATTCGAGCCAAATGAAGATTTTAATCGTTTGGTGGTTTTTGGAACTCCTAGTTTTCATGATGGCATTAGTGTCTATCTCCAAAGTTGATTTTGCAGGAACGGGTGGTGTGTTCTCTGGAGAATGTTGCTCTTCTTCCTGCGGATAAAGAGCTTTATATCCCTTTCGGAGTAAAAAGGATACCTGATCTCTTAAATACTGAGGCGTTGTACGAGCATGTTCCGGGTGCATATTGACCCAACGTTCATGTAAACTCAGCATGGCTATTCACAACGTTGTTCTCGCGTTTGTCTGGAGCCATTGTCTGGTCATAGCATCGGTTCGTTCCTAATATCACTTCCAACTGAACCATGGCCTCCATCTGAAAGAGTCCTATTGTAGGTGGCTGCATTCGCATATCACTGATGTTATCTAATGTAACCAATTGCACTGTACCCTTGAATTTAATCCTTTCTAATGAGGCCGTTTTCTGTCATATAGGCGTTTATTACCATGACGAGGAGGTCTATAAAATAATCACAGATGATGTGATGTGCTGTTTCCTCGCGGAAGCCGCACTTCCGGCGTCGTGGGTTGCTGTTGATTTTCATGTTAGTTAGGTGCTTCTTTAACCTTTAATTGTCACTCGGGGTCCATTGGACAGATTGGTTTTTTCAATCGCGAATATTTCTATGATGCCTGCTTCATAATTTGCATTTTTTTCGCTATGTTAATGTCTGCATTTTTTTATATGAGCAATAGCATATTGTTCACAAGGCTTTCAGGAACATTCAAAATAAGTTTCAGGTACGTTTATTCAAAACTCGAGAAATTATCCACAGTTTTTTACGCTGGGGTCCAATGGACCCCGTGCGACAATTACCGATATTCGTTGCACGTGTGATAATTGAGAGTTAAGCGAACGTGGTCCGTGACAATTTCAATCACTATTTTTACCTGCTTTCGTACAGCGTTCAGGAGTTTTTGAGGCTCTTTTGAAGATCATTTTTCATACGAAGCATAGGAAGTTTCGCAGTATGGTTCGAATTCGTTGAGGGTTTTTGCAGTCTCACTCTTAAATAGCTAGACTATCTGAGCATATATAAATGGGGTGTCTAAAAAACCCTCGTTTGCAAATTTCCTCTAGGCAGGTCTTGGTAATCACTATTTCAGCTTGAAATACGGTGATAATTTGCACGGAAAGAAATTTCGAATAGCTGTTGCGTTCGGTGCAGTAGGGCAACTCAACTACAATTTTAAAGCTACAGCAGTACCATTTTTCGTGCAGTGCAGCGGCTGCCTTAAATATGGTGAAACGTTGCTTTCTAATATCTGGGAACACTATTATCCCAGATGACAGATCGTAAACGTGCTACAGTAGTCGATCCGTCTTCTACATTTCTATGCTTGGAAATAAAAAGGAAGACCCTATTAAAGTTGAAAGTTTTCACGTATTCGGAGTCTTCCTATATATCTATAGTTACACACGCGCAAATTTACTTATGTAAGTAAATTAGCGCGAAGCCGCGCACGAGTCCTCCAGTTGCAAATACATTTCTTCTCCACTGTTCATAATACCAGTCCTGCCTTCACGGGAAGATCAGCTTAAAGGGCTTCTTGAACAAGTATTTTTTCAGCATGTTATCAAATGCATGCAAAGAATTTGATCCCCCGATAATGTAATCTTCATTAAATTATGCCTAATTAGAAGGTAATATAGTAGAATACCTAAGGTGGACTCCAATGCCGCTGTTGGAGTTGTTCTTAATGATCCAGTAATTACCAGACAAAAGACCCTTTGTAGCCTCACCAGCTGTTTCCACGAATTAACTAAACTGGTTCTTGGCACCCAGATAAATGAACAATAAGTTATACCTGTTCTGACGACTACCGCATATAATTAGTAAGCTACCTTGGGTTTGAGCTTTTAGATTTTTCCAATTACGCCTATGCAAACCCAAAAGGCTGCTTCGACCTTTTTTTCTAGCGCATCTACGTGTAGTTTGCAGGTTAGATTAGGGTCGAAATTCTTGCCATTGAATTTATGGTCCACGCGATCATGTAGTTTCCCACGTTTTGTAAAAACCAACAGTTGAGTTTTATCTGGGTTCACAGATAGGCTACGGTCGTTGAACCTATCCTCGAAAATGTTGAGAGCATTTTACATGAACTGGACTAAATTTTCCTCATGTTTTCCTGTTGCTAGTATAACCAAGCATAACTATACTTAACATAACCTGCTACAGTTAACCTGCGAATTAAGTAATTAATAACGAGTGTCCACAGAGTGCAGGATAAAACTCCTCCCTGCGGACAACCCATTTTTGCCTTAGCTCTCACGTTGCCAACGTGGAGCAAAGATTAGACAATCCTGTCATAGAGCATATAATGCATCCACCTACTGACAGTCGCACCTACACCATGTTCCTCAGCATAATTGAATGTAGATTCCGTGGAGGTGCACAGTGGTCTGGAATAGGAATTTACTGTTCGTAATCGCCCACAGGTCGTATTTCTTAACCGATTTAAAAGTATTTTAGAAATGCTCAGAAATTAATTTTTAATAGAATTGTCTTTTGCTTTTTTTTTTAAATTTTGTTCACAGAGCAACAATATATAAACAAATATAGTGACGAAATTGACCATTTTAGCTTTGTGAATTTTTATCTCAAGAAAAAATACAGATAGAAACTCACTATCAGCCGGAATTATTGCACATGCATTCATAGAACATAATAAATTTTAATAATATTTAACTTAATTATTATAAACAATTTTTATAAACAAATTCTTATTAGTGTTTTTTTTATCATTGAAAGAATCGTTTATTTCACGCTAGTTGCTAATATTTTTCAAAAGAGTCATAATTTGTAAAAAAAAAATTAGAATGAGTTAACAACTATTTTTTTTAACATTTCTATAAACAAATTCTTTACAAACGAGTTTTTCTCATAGCTGAATTGATTTTTCTGAACAAAAGTGATTCACGATTGTCTTTAAACCATAATTATTAGAGTGACACTTATTGCGGCGACTAACCAACGAAATTAAATAAAGAATAATTTATATGATTGTCATAAACAATTTTTTGAACCAAACTATGATTTATTTTTTTTACATGCAAAAAGGACGGTTTTCCACTGAAATTATCTGATAATAAACTAACAGTGATTCGAAAATTGGATATGGGACATTAAATAATAATTTGCGTAATTGTTAATAACAATTTTAAAACAATGCGTGACAATCTGCGGTTGGTCGTAGAAAAAAGTTATTTTTTCTTCAATCATTTTTTGATAATCTTATTTGTGTTATTGAATCAATGAAAAATTGATACTTATAATAATAATGAGATTATTATAAAAAACTTAAAATAAATAAATTACGTTTCAGAACTCGAATCATTTTTAGATTCGAATTGTTCTATTAGTTCATCGAGTTCTTGATCAAGTTCAACTTCAACTTTTTCCCATTCAGGCTTCAAGGATGCAATGAAAAGATCTGAGGACTCAAGGAGTTTGTGAATTAGGTCGTGCATAATATGCAATCGAGAGATTTTTCGTGTGTTGTACTGTCGAATGTACTTGATATCCTTGTTCCTGGCTTCAGAAGCTTCTTCGGAATACATGCCAATTGGCAGAATAAAATTCTCCATAACTTTTCCCCCATGTAGCAGTATTTTATGAACTGAAGAAGGCATGTAGTACCATGGATATAAGCTCACATACAGTTTTGCTGTCCTAAAAGCATACTCGTTGAAAAAGAGAGGAGGAATTTTTTTGCTTCTAACTATCATTTGTAGTATGTTTCTAAACATTTTAATGAGTTCTTTATTTATTCAAGTTATTTCTGACACTTGATCAATATTCGAGAAAAACCAACGAGCCGTATTACCACAATTAGAGTTGCCAGATCCTTGACTTGGTTGATCAATTATTAACCCCATCTTTTTTTAAAATTCGTTGCAAATTCTTTTCTTAGCTTCTTTCATCGTTTCATTATCCTCTTTCTTGCATATCCTCCATTTGCAGATTTGGAACCGATAAGCAATATGTAGTATACACTCCATGAACCTAATCCAGGCAAGCAAAGTAGAAAGACCAAATTCTAAGCTGGATACAATTTCTTTCTTCTGCTTTACACGCTCTAGATCATTCATTCATGATGGTGTCGCTTTGCAAATGTAGCAAGTAGAAGATGATGGAGTATCAGTGAGAGCTGTACAAACTTTTCCATCCAACAGAGTTAGCTTCATTTCTGTTGTCACTATATACACACCATTAGTCGTAGTAATTGTTGTGGGTCTATGATTCTGAACTTGTGTCTTAATATTTTTGATTTCCGATTTCGTTAATTCCTTTGTTTCCTTTCCATATTTAATCATGATAGGTATTCAACGTTTTGCCGAGGAACTATGAGGATTCATCCAAACTGTTTCTCCCGTGTGCTTTACCCTCAACCATATTGGCACCATTGATGCTGTAAAAAAAAAGATTCATCGGTCAAATCGTATATTATTAAACTTCTGATTGTATTTTGCATCAGTTGACAGTCCATCGATGCCATATTTAATTTCAAAGTCCAAATAAGTGATCTTTAATCTATTCTCTAAAATCGGAAGGCATAAATTCGGATCTTTAAAAAGGCGTTGAGTAGTGTGATCAATAACAGACTGAATCTCAATCATGGCTCTTTCTTCCGATATTCGAATAATTGAAGGATAACAATCTTTTCTAATCTCTCCCACATATTATCATTTCTAATCTCTCTCACATATGAAGGATGAATGTCAGCCTTTCTTTCTTTGGCCTGTAAGTGCATAGTATTATATTCATACTTTGATAGTCTGACCTGTTGCATTAAAGCTAGAGATTCTTCTGAAGAGTATAGCACGTATGATTCAAAGCCAGATTCACCTGAAATGTTTAAATTTTCAGTATCGTCAGAATTCAAAAGAACGACTATAGCATTTGCAATTTTTTTTACCACTCTTTCGTAAACTTCGCAGAAATGCATAATGTATCTCAGCAGCCGTAAAACTCTCTTCAATGGATATTAATTTTCGCCTCTTTGTCGCAGCAGAAGCATCTTCGAATTTCGTATCCGAACTTTTTCTTCCTCCTTTTGATTTTATCCCAGAAAAAGTAACAACGAAGTCAGTTTTTAGCCATTTTTTGAACCTATTTTCAAATTGACTTTTTATACTTAAACATTCTTTTCATTTTTTCTGAAATATAGGGAAAAAATACAAATTCAAATGATTAGCTACTATTTCCAGATGCCCAGGATCAAGGTTGTACTCAGTTTGCATGAAACTTAACAAACCTTGCACGTCAGTACTCTCATTGACAATAAGAAGATCACAAAGGACCTTCTTACCTACCTTGAGAGTATCCATTTTTTATTAGAAATAATAATACAAACAATTGAAATGTACAAACCTGCAGGAGATATTTTAAAATGACGCCAAAAGCAAATCATATGAAGATAATTTTAACGCAGCCTCTATCAGTTATATAAACGAAAATTATGATTTCTTTTGCGAGAGCGCGTGCGAGAGATACCCACCTAGCGGTGAACCTGGAACTGTACTTTTTAGTTGAGAGTCACTTGTTCTTCATTTGTTTTTCATTAATTTACGTACAAAACAAATGAAAGGTAAGTGATTTCTGAATACGCAAGTACAGCGTTATTGCACCTTATTTTCACTTGTTCCTCATTTATTTTTCAGGAAGTATGCATAAAACAAATGAAAGATAGGTGACTTTTAAAAACGCAAGTACAGCGTTATTGCTCTGGACAGTTTGCTGCAGAAATTGTTATTAACAATTACGCAAATTATTATTTAATGTTTCATATCCAATTTTGGAATCACTGTTAGTTTATCGTCGGATAATTTCAGAGGAAAACCGTCCTTTTTGCATGTAAAAAAAATAAATCATAGTTTTGTTGAAAAAATTGCCTATAACGATCATATAAATTATTCTTTACTTAATTTCATTGGTTAGTCACCGCAATAAATTTCACTCTAATAATTATTGAAGAAAAAAACATTTTTTTCTACGAGGAAACGGCCGATTAGGAGACTTGTTTAACTAAATTGTTATAAAGAATCTATATTGTTTATGTTTGATAAAGTATATAAATGGCTTTCAAGACAATTGTGAATCACTTTTGTTCAGAAAAATCAATTCAGCTACCTGGCTTAACACCATATTCCGAAGCTTCCTCAACCACCCTAAAGCCCAGATGTTAATCCCTCAGACTTCTGTCTCTTCCCTTGACTCAAGCGGGTTATGAAAGAACGTCACCACGGCTCGGTTCAGGCCCTTCAAGGGTCCTTGATGACGGATTGAAAGTTCATTTCGGTTTTTGTGTTCGAGGGGTTCTTCTGTGCATGGCAGAGTCGCTGGATTAAAAAAATTGAGTATATTATCCCACTTTGAATTAAAACTGTATCCCACTTGAAAGATTATTAAGTCAATGTACTGATGTTGTCAATAACTTTTTCTAAACAAATTCAGTTCGACTACTGTCCAGGCAGACCATGTATATGCCTGGGATCTGATAAGGGTATCTAAAGCGTGACGTGCCAATCCCTTAATGCTTCGTTAATGGATATAGAACAAAATGCCAGGTCAAAAACATCATGACTTCTAGTTGTTACAAAGGATGGTGTATTTCCGTAATTCAATATGGTTAAATTGGTCATTAAAAGGTAATCTAAAAGGGACTCATCCCTGTCGTTGATTTTCTTACCTTTCCATATTGTATGATTTGCATTCGCATCCTATTTAATGATCATTGAAAGGTCTTCATTCCTAGCGAGGCAAATATAATCGATACCCCTTGCGACGTAAAGCGCTGTCCTAGGGTTTTAATCAGTTCTATCGGAGATCGTTGGTAAGCGGATTAGAGTGACTATGAATTTAGATATCGAGCGCTACACACAATCACTACTGCGCATGCCAGAGATATCCGCGTTCTGACACCACTGGCTCTCACACGCTGAGAACCCCGCTTAGTCCATCATTTGTTCTTGATAATTTTCGAATTGAAAAATATTCAATTCAAAATATTTATAACAGGTAAAAATTTTTTTATTAGGACAATGTCATTATGAAGAAGTTAAAATGGTCTCATTTCTAATTCAAAACTTTCAGAATTTAACAATTTTATTTCGAATTTAAGAATCTCGGTAGTGAATGATTAAAATGTAACAATTTAAAATATAAAACTAAATTTGTCGCTATCCGCGGGGGTTCTCGGCTTCTTCAGCGCGGTCAAGTCTAAACTTACCTTATCCATAGGCAGGAAAATCTAATTCCAAACCGTGATGAATTGTGGTGTTGACACGTCCCATAAAGCAGGTGTAAAACCATAACATCTAAGTGACTTCTGAACCTGGTCCATTGTGTTAATATTCTAAAAACTCTATAAAAAATTTAAAAAATTCAAACTAAAATATAATTCGTTCTAAGAAATAAATGGAAAGGCTTCTCTGCCCTGCAAAATAAGTAGGGAGCCGGGCATTCATGGCCTGCATGCAATCTCAAGCTATTTCGTGAGAAGTTACATATTTATTTTTTGAATTTTAATTTTTCTAAGATAAATATTCATAAAAATTTACTTTTTGATTGTAATATAAATATTAGAACATTTTTTTAATTTGTACAAATTTCAATGACTTATTTTTCATCTAGATATAAACTATCTGTTGTAAATGGAGCAGTGTATCTAAATCTATTTTAATTTTAGGCTACTTTTCTTACCTAAATTCATGTTATACTAAATCATTAAAAAAACATAGTTGAATATGCCTTTAAAATTTCCAAAATAATATTAAGAGATATTTGGACTACCATATTTTATACATATTAGGTGCGCAACTAAGTTCCCGCTGTTTGCCAATAGATGGCTCCAGGAGTGAGTGCTGGTCGATTTTGACATTCAAAATGTCATGAACCAAGCTTAGACATATGGTAAAAAAACCGTGTTGACGCATTAGTGATTTTATTTGGCGTCATATACTTTTGGTTATGTGAAAATGTTTCATTTTGTGCCAAATAATCGTTATTTGCGGGAAGTGTTGATTTTCTTCTTTCATTCGAAGAAAACGACGGCTAAAGCGGATCGAGAGCACCAAAAAGTTTGCAGAGATGCTGCTCTGAGTGAACAAACGTGCTATGACTACTTCCGTCGCTTCAAAGACGATGATTTCAATGTTGACGATCGTCTGCGTAAAGAAATGCCAAAAACCTTCAAAGACGCTGAATTGGGGGCATTGCTCAATGAGGATCTATTTTAAACGCAAGAATATCTTGCTTCAGTATTAATAGTTACACGCTAAGTCATTTCCAAGCGATTGCATGCGTTAGGAATGATTAAAAAACAAGAAACTTGAGTTCCTTATGATTTGTGCCATTTGAGCGTCGTTTTTTCGCCCGTGAAAAACTGCTTCAGCGGCAAAAAAGAAAGGGTTTTCTTTATCCCATCGTGATCGGTGATGAAAAATTGATTTATTACAGCAACCCAAAGAGAAGAAAGTCATGAGGACTACCCGGTCATGCTTCTACGTCGTCGGCTTCGGTGAATATTCATGCATCAACACTTCCCGCAAATAACGATTATTTAGCACAAAATCAGACATTTTAACACAGCCAAAAGTATATGACGCCAAAATAAAATAACTAATGTGTCAAGTCGGTTTTTTTACCATATGTCTAAGCTTGGTTCATGACGTTTTGAATGTCAAAATCGACCAGCACTTACTGCTGGAGCCATCTATTGGCAAACAGCGGGAACTCAGTTGTGCACCTAATATTTATAATACAGATTAATATTAAAAATAGAATTATTCACTCAGAATCAGAGACCAATATTTATATTACGCTACTGAATGACCTTTAATGGATTTCTAACAGAAAGGATTATTTGTATCTTAAGAATGTAGCTATTGCGTGAAACGGGATCGAATTAAAGGAAACCGATAATTGCGTGCGCATTCCCTGGCGGACCGCAGGAACTAAATTTAGCCTCTACAAAGTACCCGTAAAGAGCCCATTCGGTTCCTTTAAAAAAAAACTAAAAAAAAAAACAAAAAAAACAGCAAGATCAGTTTTTAAACTGTTGAAATTCGGATTCTCCGTTAGAGTTTGCATTCGAAACTCACGGAGTAATCGCCATATCGTTTCTTGTAGCGTTAAAAACTTTAGAAAATAAAATACCTTTCATTTACGAGGGCCGAAGGCGCCTTCAAGTGCATTTTCATTTAGTAGCAGTTAATAAGCGTTCCGTCGGTAACTTTAAGAATTTTGTCTGGATGCTAGCGCCACGCAGTGGTAACTTCAGACAACAACGCTGCGATGCAAGTGAGAGGATTTTATTTTTAAACTTCGCGCGCAACATACAACATACTACGCAACATATTATGGGGACCCAATGGGGTCTTTATGGGTATTTGGTAGAGGCTCCTTTCAGTTCCTTTAGTCCAACAGGATTCATTGATGAAAAAAAGATAGGATGAACGGGTCTGATGAATGGAGAGACCGACACGATACGAGGACTGATCGAGAAAGAGTACTCTTCGCAGAGCACCGCTACGAGGAGCTGCTTTTGCGTGGACAAATAAAAGAGCTTGGCACTCGTTCGAAAAAGAGTTAGGATTCTGTAGGTTTTCAAATATACTCTTCTTTCTAGCAATGAGTGTCCAGGATTTTGCAGAGGTATAATATCTTTGATTGAAAAAAATTAGTTTAGTGTGAAAAATAAGAAAATTATAGATTACTTGAAATTGTGCAATTGTTTTGACAGATTTTTCTAATTAAAAGCGTCAATTTTTTAGGACAGTGGATAAAGTTATTATTTAACTCGTTTTCATTCTGGAGATTAAGAATCTACTCCATAAAGTTCGAAAATGATATTGAATACTTGTACTTAATCGATATCTTTGCATGTGATTAAAATGTTCATTTGTAAGTGTTCTACTATTTTAAGAAATATGTGTAGGATTTTCAACCCGTTGTCATTCGAGAGATAATGTAAATATAAATTCTTGATTGTAGAATGCAATAAAATCAAAGAAAAACGATTCATTTATTCAAATGCGTGGATTTGTGAACTCTAGGAAAAATAAATTATATCCTATTGAGAACACAAATTCTCCTTTCGCTTTTGTGATCCCACATGTTCGTTCTGTAATAAGAAAAACATTCAAAATTTCTATTATAGTTAGAGTCTCTAATAAAATCTTTACTTTCAAATTTAACACTCTGTCAGGAGTGGTGTCGATGTAAATATTTAACCAATTTCCTGAACAGAGAAAATTAAATCTTTCCAAAAATCGAATAGTTTTAGACAAATTTCTATAACTATGATTTTGCGACACTATTCAATTAATAAATCGTTAGAAAATTTTAATAAAGAATTTGATTTTACTAAAACACATCTGTCTTAGAAAGATAAATCACATCGCAAAATAAAATTATGTTACAAGCTAAAGAAATTATAGATGTTTCTTGAGGATTGCTTAGTTTAGTACCAGTATACAGCGTCCACGAGCGTTGTAGGTGACAGTAGTTACCTCTGGATATTTTATTAGAGCTTTTTTAGAGTAGTATCCTACTGACTCCTAAATGCTTAAGATATTCAGTGCATCTTTCGTGCACGTTACCTGAAGCCGAAATCTCAAAGGATGAACAGATGCATGATTCAAATTCTTCCATATTGTCTTTACTTTATGATTTAGCTCGCTATACTTATGGATATTGGTTGTATAGATTGCCTGTTGATTTCGGTTAAGTGTTAGGTCGATTTGTTCAGATGTAATGATCCTTCTAGATAGTAACATCCCAATATAAGATGTAATCCTTGCTTTCTCAAGCGGGCATTCGAATGTATCTATAGAAAGGCGTGCATTCTGTTAGGACTCCTAGGTTTAGGCCAAGCTGTTGATATATAATGCCCGCCACATGTCTATGCGTTGATCCAATGTTTTGTGTTGTTAGTCGTTGATGGCACTCAGTCTCCATTGAGTTTCTAATTTCTCAATAATTTCTGCCCTTAACTTTAAGGCATCCTCTGAAGACAAATTCAAGGTCGTGTAGTCAAGATATGCTTTACAGATGGCGTTGTAAAGCGCAACATCTCGATTGCTATTAAAATAGTATCACAACTGTATAACTTGTAACTTACACGACTTTTTGTCATCTACAGTCCTTATACCTCCTCTATGTCGTGTTGAAACTATTCTTTCAATCGTCGAATTACTGTCGCGCATTCGGTGCTTAGTAATTTCTATTCAAAAGATTCTGTTTAACCTTTCAAGGTCGGTTCTAGATCATTTGATGAGTCCCAAGGAGTAGGTGAGGACAAAGATGACATAGGTGTTGATTGCCCTAATTTTGTTTGCCGAGTTAAGAGAATTCTTCAGAATCAATCTTAGTCTTATAGTGAAGACAGTTCTTAGACTTTTCATGACTATAGTATGCTGAATACCCTTAGATTGCAAGAATACTCAGATATTTATTTGACTCGCCCTCGATCATTGCCTCGATGTCGTTTCTGGTCCTAACGAGCCTATACCTTCAGAACATCCTTGTACAAAAGATGGTTCACTTGATGACCATCCTCATTATCATGTATTCCGTATCCATACGACATGCTGTTTAGTGTTCCACTCAATGGGTTCAACGCTTAACAGAACCACAGCGCACTGAAGAAGTCTCTTTAAAATATATTCGTCGCAATGGGTATTGATCTGGTTATGCTTCGCAGTCCCTGATCAAAATACTTGATTATTGTACCACAAAACATCATTTCACGACTTAGAAAGTCAATGATGCATGGGCTAATTTTGCCTTGCAAGTTTTTACAGCGTGCTTTTTATTCTTCTATAAGGATTTCATTCTCGTCACAATGAGAATATACCTTATCTGCAATGATAGCTATAAGACTTTTATAAATTGTTGCAAGACAGACTTTCGGCTAAAATTCAGATGGATTTTGAGCGTTTGGTTTCTTGGGAAATATAAACGGAGTACTATGGAGCATAAATCCTGGAATCAGATCTGGGTGTTTGATGATCTTCTAAAACACCTTGGCAACGTAGGATATATACTCGTCAGGTACTTATACTAAAGGTTGTACACCATATCAAGGCCTGGAGATTTTCAGTTACTTGCTCTTTTTAAAACAGGTAAAACGTCTAAAACTGTGATATTTGTGAACTCCAGTTCAGAGTTATCTTCAGCTCTTCTATTCTCTAGTTGGAACTCAGCAGCGTCTAAGTACTTCTGCTCGTGTTTCCCAAAACACCCGACCAATAGATAGACATTTTTTCCAATAATGGGACTTCGGTGTTTCGCTGATTATTCTTCTTTACACACAGTTCGCGATAGAACCTTGTTCTTGTAACGATGTAGTCTAGAGCATCAAGTCTCTGCCATTGGGAATCTCTAATCCCACCCAATATTGCTGGTCTTAATGTCTTGATGTACCGAGTATGGATGATTTTAGCAGCATGGTTTGTCTGCTTTCTGGTACTATTTACCTTCTTATATTGAGACAATCGACCCAATTTGCACCTTACTTTGCTGACATCCATATCCAATCTGGTCTTCCGTGGTGGATCTCAATCCTTTCCAGGGGCAAAGACTGCATTTGTAGGCCTAGTTCCGCATCCCAACGTTCTAACGGCTGTCACAACTGTACAGTATACAAGAGTTGGTCCCTCTAAAGCATTTTGTGATGCGTTAAAATGCATATGTGAAATCTTGCTGTTCAGGCATTCTGTTAGTGCACGTGGATCATTTGTGATATTCATCTTAGGCAGAAAATGCCTTTGTAGTGATTCTACGTGGCTGAACTCTAGTAAAGCATGACCAAAGTTCCTTTCAAGATGCTGTAGTTTTTCTCGAATTTCGCTGTTCAAATTATTGTTATAAATGTCTGGATGTCATTTAAGTGGATCCGGTATTTGCTGTTTATTATCCCTGTCACTCATTCATATAGGCTAGAGCAGGTCTTCGTTGACCACATCTTCCAAGAGAAAATTCATCAACAGGAAGCTGCTGTTCCACTTCCCTTTCTGTGGCAGCTATTTCAACAAGCCGAAAGCGATCTGTTTACATATGTTGAGCGTTTTTGATCTGCTAATTTCTGCTCACTTATTCTTATGGCTAGATCTGGACACTTGAATGCGAAGAGTCAATGATGTTCTCTCCTCACATTTTGCCCACTTTTCTCTGACAAAAATAAAGGCGCATATCATCTCTATCCATATGGTTACCGTACGTCCATCCTAATCGCCTTCTAGGCTGCTGAAATTTTGCTTCTGCCTCTGGTTGTATAAAACTATCTACCTCTGGAGGATGTGTTGGTGTTTTATCATCAACAATTTAAGGAAGAAGATCAATTTCCGCAGCTTAATCGCGTGACGCGGCTTCCTCTAACTGATGTTTGTTGCCATCGTTTTCCCAAATTTTGTCCTAAAATTGTCTCCTTTTCAGAATTTAAATTCTAAATTACAAAACACAACAATTCCTTTTTCTTTGTAGAATCCTGCTTAATGCTGTCTCACGGTATTTCTGTTGAGGCGCTTGGCTGCAAATAGCTAAAACTACCCAAAGCATGCTCAGCAGGTACAGGTGATGTTTCACTGCCTACCGTTTGTCGCAGATGTTCTTGCTAGCGAGCTGTTTGATAAGTGATATCTGTTTGAACATCTCGGAGCTCACCATCATCACCGTCCCGCATACTGTAGCCCCCATCGACAGGTCCATGGGCACTCCAGTGATCCTCGGGAAGTAACAAGCATTTAAAAATCTTTAAAATACTCTCCATGATTTATGGGTTTTAGGGTTCTCCTAAATCCCTTTCCTCTTCGTTCTCTGTCTGGAATAAGAAATCCTGTCAGCAGCAGTGCTACTGCCAACATAGCCGTCAAAGTCATGAAAGGATAAATCAAACCCAAATGCGACACCATTGCGAGAACACCTTCCGAATTATTATGTGAGAATTTGTAGGCTCCGGAAGCTACGCTCATGGTTTCTTAGAGCAACCAATCTCGACGCAACTGGAACGTTTACGTCGTCCACTCTTGCTCCTTTTATCCTAGATGTTATTTAGGAACGGAGCATTTAGGCAAGATACCTGGTACAACACTGTTCCTTAGATTACGGTCTTTAGTCGCGAATGACCTCATACGACAGACGGCACATTTGGAGGTAACGGTTTTACCTCGGGATAATTTTTAGAGCTACAAACCTTTGCATAATGTTTAGAGGAACAGTGTTGACGAACCAGATGAAGTGATCCCAGACAAATAGCCCTTTCCATCTGGCTCGCGATGGACTCAGCCGGATTGTGGCAAGTCGGGACTTTTTTAGTTGGCTAAGAAATGAAGATTTCACATCTTTAAGCCAGCCGATTATGAGAACCACGAGATGGACTTTGTAGCCTTAGTACAGCCGGTTCAGCTCGAAAAGAAGATCTTGATATTTCGCCCATTTTTCTTTCTTATTTGCCGTGATATTAACATCAGCTGGTGTCGATAACTCAATCACGTAAATTATCTTGATCTTCAGATCTTGAAGGATAATATGAAGCTTTGTAGCACTGATACGTTGAGTGTTGGACAACAAGAAGTTCCAGTAAATCTTACATCAATTATTCTCCACAATGGACTCGAGTTCCTCCTGCGAGTATGACAAGACGGGCATTAGATGAACACGATAGAAATTCTGATGATGGAAAAATAAGACTTTTCGAGCCGTATTTTATCTCTCTATGTACCCATAGCTTGCATACTTTCAGCATCCACTAAGAACATGTCCAGGTGTTCCTGGCTCTTGCTTGCATGCTCGGCAGTTGGTATGTCAATCCAACAGATTTGAGAAACATAGCTCTTCTCTACGTATTATGACGGAGAATTTACCATGAAGGGGCTTGTCAGTATGTTTCCACAGTAGAAGCGAATATTCTACTGCCTGTATATGACTCTTAAACAACAAAGGTGTAAGTGATGCAAGGGTATTTGTAGCGTCGCTTGAATCAAATAAGAGAGCAGGCTTCTCTGCGACCCTAACTGCGGAACGGTATAGAAATGCCGTAAAATCGACGACTTCATGTTGATGATGCAGTTGCATCAGAGGATCTGTGCTTTTTGGAAATGAGCAGGCTATAGCTAGAACCGTTCTTCGATGAAGACACTCTAAGCTCAGCAAACATCTATCCCCTTTTTCTCGGGGAAGGTATATACGAGGTACGGAAGATCCAGGATTATGACTTCGATGGATTGTCATCAAGTTGTCTGTGCTTCGGTAAACTTGCTGCAACTCATATACGTTCCATTTTAATACACCAAACTTGTTGAGCAGTATAGGAATGGCAATCCTAGGTATTTACCAAGCTTATATAGTTTTTAGTTTACAATTTTAAGTAAAATTGAACAAATCATAGTACAAATAATTTATTACATATCGTTTTCATATTGTATGTACAAAAAGTTTTATAATTTAAAACGTTGAAAAATGAATCATATATGTGTAAGAATGTTGGATAAAAGTCATAAATTCTTCAGGCGGACTCACTAAAAATGAAACGCAAATGCTTAAATTACTTTGAGCTTAGGTTTTATCTTGATTATAATCATTATACTACTTACCTTCATCTTCATTGCGCACGTATGGAATTCTAAACATGTAACGTATTTTTAATTTTTGGCACTATGAACCAAAATTAACTATCGCAAATGATTATAATAATTATTCTTGAAATCACGTCACACTCGAACCGTACATCATCAGTTGCTAATTATGGTAGCCACTACAATAACACAAAACCGATCTTTTGGTTCCTACCCATGCTACAATCACAATATGGTTAACCTGATCGGGCCCACATTGGAAATGCTACTTTAAAGAAACAATCGAAAAATAAATCCGAGTGTTATTGCTAATAGTTGACTTATTAGGTACCCGAGAAATCGGGCTTTTGCTTGAGATTTCGTGATTCCGTGAAAAACCTCCCACCACTCACAAGTACATCTACGCGTTTCATCTACACCCTGTCCGTGAGCCGCGATTACGACCTATCTCTTTCTGTGAGAATTTAGTGATATATTCTTATTTTAAGTTAATGAGTTTTATGGCATTCTAGAATATAGTCAAGAAAATAGTATTGATTGTTACACTTATACGAGAAAATATTTTTTCCATAACAATGGATGATGTACTCTAAGCGGAAGAATTGCTATTAGAGTTTGAAATACTAATATTTTTAATAGCAAATTAAAGTTAGTTGCAATAACTAGACCTTCAAATAACATATGTTGCAGAATACTTGAATATAGTACTTTGCGAAATTTTCCATTCAAAATAAGAAATGCATTACAATAACGGATGTACACGGATTCTTTTTTTAAGATAATAACAAATAAAATAACAAAATAATGTAGATCTCTGTCGTACCGATGCGGCCGGTAGTACTCAAGAATAATTATGGAAGAGAATTGTAACACACATAACCTCAACATACACACCAAAAACATCAAATTTAGCAAAATTACAATTTTTTGAATTAACCCACAAAAAAACTCTGGGGACGCCCGTTAGCATGTTCGTTATCATTCCTCAGATTTTTAAGACAAAATCCTTATTATTATGGGAAAAAGCAACACGATATTTTCTGTTTCAGTTTATATGTAATATTAATATCTAATTGCATGTTTAATTTTTCAAATTTATAATGTGTACAACTCGCGGTAAGAAGCCTTGGATTAAAAAGTATTAGAAAATTTGAATCCCTAAGAATGCCGTTTCTGTCAATAGTTTTTTAATTCTCATTAGGCGGCGAAAATTATAAGATTTCAATCCCTTTTAAAGCCGATCGGAGCTGTCAGACGTAACCTCGAATACATTAAAAACACAATCTTCGTTTGAAGCATTAGAACACGCTCTAAAATCATGGAATTTGCCAAATCTAATAGGATGGTATATAAGAATACATTTCTTATTCTTTCAGTTCTTTGAACTGCATGGCTTTTTGAAGGTCAGCTTTGTTTTTTTAAACGGAAACCCCCTTTTTTTACATCTACAATCGACAGAGCAGAAAATTCTACGTTCAGGTACGTACCCAAGTCATAGGTCAATTGTAACGTTCAAAGTCAGTTAAAGGTTATTTGAAATTAAGAAAGTTTTCCAAGAAGTTAGTGGAATTCCTGAAGTAAATTTCAACGAGAAATTCATTGGTGAGCTCTGTGTTGATCTTGGTGATGATCTTCAATGTTTTTCCAGGGTTTTTTTCCAAGCAGTTTACGTTTACGCTTAGTATTACCCAGGAACAATGACGAGGACGTAGTAAATTCTGTTCCCTTTAGGGTGATTGATTAGTGTGAGTCCCCTTGCCTCACACGTTTCGGGATGCTTGATTAGCGTGAGTCCCCTTGCCTCTCACGCTTCAGTGAAGATGTTCGAACTGAAAACCTTGAGCTTCTTGACAAAAAGCTATGCGATTGTAAAAATGAGTTACAGCATTACGAATCATTTCCCTATTAATCAAAGTAGCCTGTTGCAGAATCCGATTCTGCAATTCGTCTAAGCTTTGCGGTTGCGTTGAGTATACTTTACTCTTTAAATAACTTTAAAGAAAATAGTCGAGAGGCGCCAGATCAGGAGATCTAGCTGGCCACTCGATATCACCCCTTCTTCCAATCCACCTTTGAGGGCACTGAGTATCCAAATATGCTCGAACCTCCCTACCGTTATGAGCTGCTGCTCCGTCCTGCTTGAAACCAAATAGTTTGGAAAGTATAGCCTGTAATCTCCCTTATTCTTGGTACAATTTGGTTTCTGAGAGGCTCTTCATATGCACGGGCATTGAGATCACCTTCGATGAAGAAAGGGCCTGTCAATGCATCATTCAAGATACCAGCTCAAACATTAATCTTTTGTGGATATTGTGTGTGACTCTCCAACATCCAATCAGGAATTGTGTCGGACTAATATCTACAATTTTTCCTGTTAACTTCACCGTTTGAAGTAAGAGTAGATTCATCTGCAAATACTGTATTGTATAAGAAAAGAGGATCTCTATCAATTCTGTCCATCATAATTTCACAAAAATCAATCCGACGATCAGGATCGTCTTCATTGAACTCTTGTACCAGATGAACTTTGTAAGGATGGAAACTAATGCTTTTTAAAATATTTCGTAGTCTCTCAGGAGCAACGTCACGCTCATCACTAGCTCGACGTAAACTAAGGTGTGGGTTTTCAACAAATGCTTGGGCATCATTAATACAGATACCCTCTCTCGTTCCGAAAGTGTAGCTTGCGCCATAATAATCTTTTAGCGAACAAATTTATCGCTGACGAAAGTCTAAAAGTGAAAAAAGGAATCGCCAAAGAAGTATTCTTAAAGCTAGTAATGAAATCGTTATATCAGCCGCAGCTGCTCCATGACTCCCATATTAGTACTTGACAACTAAGCAACTAAGTCGTGATTCCGAAATGCCTCAAAGCAGTGTTTCGAGGGTATTAGAATGAAATGAACATCATCCCTTTCATATTTCCCTAAATCAAGAACTTCATTGCAATGATTTTCAAAACCATATGTATGTATATGTCCATTTACCACTACTATACTAGCGGCAGACTCGTAGGTCGTGCAACGTCGCAACTTAAACCTAACCATCGCTGATCAACTGTCATGTCGAGTACGTACAGCCGACAAGCTGGAGAGATAAATTTAATATACAGGTCAGTATAGCAATGTGCGTGAAAAATCAACGTGCTTTAATTACTCTAAATCTTGTCAAATATTCTCAATTAAATTAATAATCTAGAATTTGTTGACTGAATTTTTATTTATTATGAAAGTGCAATGTACGGGTGAAACTTTGTCCTAATTTTGCTCTAAATAGACAAAATTTAAGGCGAAGACAGTTAGTTGTAGGTTAGGTCTTTTATTTATTTGCTTAATTGTACTTTTTGGCTAGAAATCCAAGTTTATTTCTGGTTAACAGGGAAAAGGTATTATGTTTTATTATTTTCAATCGAAAATTACTACTAAACTTATTTTGAATTTGCGAAAAATGAAATGATCTGATTTTTCTTGTAAGTTATTAACATGAATGTATATGAAATTTAATATAGTCGCCCTGATGGCGATTTCATATGATTGATATATTAATTTTAATACACATGGGTATATTAAATTTAATATTATTTTGAACAGTGTACTCAAACAGGCTTTCAAAAATAAGCGAGAAACTGGATTTCAAAGAAGACATACATGGCTTGATATATTAGTTTTGATACAGATGGGTATATTAAATTTAATATTAATTTGAACAGTGTACTCAAACAGACTTTCAAAAATAAGCGAGAAACTGGATTTCAAAGAAGACATACATAGCTATCACGGAAGTTCACGAGAAGTACCCCGGACTTCTTGATCAAAACGGAGGAATTTTAAGTTTATAATAAATGTATATGAGAAACTCGCTTCAGTTTTTTATATTGCAACAGGGATTACAGTATTACGCCCTCGGCTTAGACGAAGCAAATTTCTGGATAAAAGGTATATATTGTGTTTAATATTCAATTTGGAGAGAACAATAAAGAAAAATTGCAGTGACGCTCAGTGTACCAGACCAGTTACACAAACTGAAATCAGGAAGAGATAGCTAGATTAAATTGTAATTAGCAGAATTAGTTTCTCGACATAATTTTAAAAAATTGAAAAAAAGATTAATGAAAATCGGTTAATATTTGCAGTAATAATGGAAATATTGTACTATATACAAAAGTGTACCCTTTGCTGAAAACTTGGCATCTACTGCCTCGATCTGAATAATGAGTATTTAATTAAAAATTACTGATTAGGAGGTCATATTTGCTTCTAATAATAAGCCCTACTAATTTAATTGTCAGTTTTTTCTAGTTAATCTTGTGAAAAAGTCTTAATAAAGCAGAGAGTAAACGACTTTGCTCGATAAAAATTATCATTTTAATTTTTTGCACTTGAATTTTAAACAATGAACATTGAGATAAGATGAAGATGTTCATATTTAATTCAAACAAAAAATCTGGTTAAAGATGTGCGTTGTAAATACTCTATCCATATATAAACGGGCAAAATGATTACAATTTATGTTTTTTACACACGTAACATCATCCTTGAATTGTACATTTTCACACCTTCTTGTTCAGTAAATATCACTTCGCTAATTTCCAAGTTCGAATCCAGGTTTTGAGAAAATATATAAATTAAAAAGAAACAGCGAATTCTGGTAATTACTCTACCTACGTTTATTGTAGGTAGACCTTGAATCTTTATATAATTTTCACATCATCTTTTCAATGCATGGCAATTTGTGCTTGAAAAATCGCTATTCATATTATTTTCATTTTCTGAGCGCTTTATTCACACTTGCAACATTTTTATTTCACCTCTTGTGGCATTTTTCAAACAATTTAAATTTTTATTTAGAATTTTAGGTTTTAAGAAGAAATTAAAAACTACGCATCCTATCCGAAAATTATTGATGACAAATTTGTATGAGTTTTCACTCTTTTTGTAAGAGCAACTTTGATCTATTCATGTTTTTCATAGCTTGTGTCGTTTCTACAAAAATGTCACAGTTTTTATTTAGAAAGTTTTTTACAATTCAAACAAAAACTGCGCCTCCTATCAAAATATAAACAATAACAGATTTGTAGCTCTTTTTTTGTGAACGACTTTATTTTGCACATCTTTTTATGGTGCACAATTGCACCCGATTCATTTTCCTTTTCGTATCTTGGGCCGTGCATGGCATGAAGTTGACAGCTAGCCTGGTGACTGATGACAAATACAGTTACAAGACACACACAGGGCATGTCAATTTTGTCTGCATTTTTCTCCTTTTGGCAACATATTTCACAAAATTTAATGTCATCATCATCAAGACGTGGCCCTTTGAAAATCTGATATATCTCGAGAATCCTTCTATTATGTCAGAATTGTGAGTGAAAAAATAAATTTGCAAATGGTTCGAAAATCCTTCCAAAATAATATATATATTGAGTAAGTGCCGTACCTATAAAAAAATTCCAAGTTGGATTTAACCAACACCCTCAATAAACGGACTATCAATTAGGGTGGCCCGAAAAATGCCATTTAAAAAATTTAAACGGGCACGTTGACCAAGTCGTTCTCTAAGGCAAATAAATTTACCCATGTTTTTTCATTTGCAAAAAAAAAATATTTTTATCCGTTGCTCTGGGGCTTCAAAGTTTCCTGATTAAAAATAGAGAAGTCTAACACCAGATACAGGTTCGACCCGGAAAGCAGTTATAGATTTATTAACTTATTATTAGTCTGCCTTTCTACTCATTGTCAGTGACCGTATTTTGGGACCCAGCAAATACGGTGCACAATGAGAGGCCCGACCGAGGGTCAACTTTTTTGCAGCCGTCCATCTGCAGTACTTTCAGCCGGTGTCCAACTTAAATGTGCCATTTCCATCACCTTTTCTTACTCTTTTCGCAATTAAATAAAAAGTTTATTCCTTTTTTTCTAGAAATCTGTTCTCAATAGTTTCAAAAATGTTTCTTCAAAATATCAAGTCACACAAGTATATCCGAGGCTTGCACTAAGCCTCCAAATATGGCCGTTTCATACGATTTTTAATATACCTAAAACTTTTGCAAAACATTTCTGAGATATAAAAATTCGATAAATACAATTTTCACTGATAATTGATCAAACATATGAGATTTCAAATAAATTGACTTATAATTTCCTGACCAGAATGAAAGAAGTAAAAATTGGAAACATTTTACATGATAAACTCCATAAGACATAAAAATCGTTAGAGCAATAACTAAACAAATTTTTTTTGCAAATAAAAAAACATGGGTACATTTATTTGCCTAAGAGAATGATTTGGTCAACGTGCCCGTTGAAATTTTCTCAAATGTCATTTTTTGGGCCAACCTAGTATACATTTATACGAAGTAGATGAAAACATTGGATAATTTTCTCATTTCAAATTATATAACTTTAAACCCTTAATTATTTAATTTTCAGTATTTAAAATTTTTGAAAAATGAACATTATAAACTTACAAATTAAATATTTTTTGACGCGACTATACCACGCAGCGACCTCAGCCAGGCGGCAAAATGTGGAGGGGGGTCTTACCAACACAGTGTGCTTGGCGGCAGTTAGCTCCGAGCTCTGGGAGCGAGTGGAAGTGACTTCGCCCAAAAGGTGTTTTCGAAACGTGTAACACGGCGTCATGGAAGGTTCGATCGAGCAGCGGTACGCGATCAAGTTTTATGTGCGCTTGGGCAAGAATGCAACCAAAACTTACGGTATGCTTCGAGAAGCCTTCAAGGATGACTGTAGATCAAGATCGCAGTCAGGACGCTGGCATAAGGCATTTTTAGAGGGTCGAACCGAGGTCGCCGACGAACAACGCTCCGGAAACCTACAACCGCGCGAACCGACGCTAACGTGGAGCGTGTGCAGAAACTTTTGGACACCGATCATCGACTAGGTATCAGACAGATCGCAGACACCCTAGACATTAGTACATTTGCAGTGCACGGGATAATAACGCAAGATTTGGCGATGAGAAAGGTGTGCGCAAAGCTGGTACCAAAAGTGCTCACTCAAGAACAAAAGGACCTCCGAATTTTGCGCTGTCAAGACTTGTTGGAATTGATAGAAAGTGACCTACAGCCCGGACCTAGCTCCGTGGGACTTTTTCTTATTCCCCCGCTTGAAGCAAGACCTTAAGGGCCACCGTTGGGGGAATTTGGATAACGTCAAAGCCCATGTTACATCATTTTTGAAGGCCATTCCGGCCGAGGAGTTTGCGACCGCTTTCGAGGCATGGAAATCACGCCTACACAAGTGTATCTCGTCCAAGGGAGACTACTTTGAACATTTTTGAAGCTTTTGTACCAGTGAGATAAATAAATTTTTTTTCCTGAACCCATGCACATTACTTTTATAACGAACCCTGTATCCCTATATAGATCGCGAAAAATCGAAGAAAACTTGATGAATTTTTGGTAACAAAACTACACAATGCTTCGATCTCAAATTTGGACTGATATTTACTGACGTTTCATTACAGTAAAAAAAATTTTTTTAATGCAAAATGTTAACAAACAAATCTGCCATGACGCCTCTCTGAAACATTTCTATCAGTCTTTTTTGTTATTATAAGATATACACCTCGTCTATATACCTATTTTCGAAGCATGGGAAAATTATTCATTGTTTATGCAAACAAATGGTTAAATAGTAATTTTGCACAAAAACAAAGAGGTATATAGACTAGACATAGCAGCTAAACCGCTCCGAATTTGGGTCTAAAATTTTAACAAAGTACTCTTAACATTTTATACTTTTGATTTGTACAATACAAAAAATCGATTCTTTCATCAATCTATATAGGGATACCCCCTTAAATGAAATTGGAGTAGAATTTTAGGAATATAATCAAAAATTCAAACTAATACTAAGTTATATGAATATTTTCTGAAGTCCTGCAGTATTAACCGAATATTAAAAATGCTAAAGTTTGTACAGGGAACATGGCTTTAATCTTCAGCCCTGACAATGTTGATGTCCCTAGCGATTCTCATTTTACCTTACTGAGGTATAATTCCTCTCTTAATAAAAGTGAAAATCTCTAGAAATTTCTGTGAATCGTTAATATCTCTCGAAAATAAACTTTATATCATTCAGTTAATAAAATGTTACATGACTTTGCGTTATTTTATGATGTGCTGGTATAAAAATAATACAATCCTTATATTAATTATTACATATCAGAATTTTCATTTTTGTACTCGAGATTTTACATAACTCTTTTGTAATATTTAGACTTATGTTTTATATTAATTCCTAAAATAATATTAAACTTTATCTAAATGCAGTAATGTCCTCCATTTATCGAACTAATTGGGTAAATTTTAATGAACAAATTTTCTCCGTGTAGCTGAATTCTTACAGCTATATCTCTCAGCTTTTACGTCACTTTCCAGAGTACTTTACTATCAGCTTTTATATATTCTTCGACTTTATTATTTTTTAATTATTTTATTATTTTATACATCTTTGAAAAAAGTAATAATGTGTTACACTTTCTTCAATGAATCACAAACGTTCAAATGACCAGTAGATAAATGAAAAATTCATATTAATTTATCCATCGACAAAATAAAAAAGGATAAAGCTCTCGAAATTTTTCTTTTTAAATATAATAAAACGTAAAGCCCGTGTAGGAATAGCCCGGTTTAGCCCTCTCAGGAGGATTGCCCCTGGCGGGGCCCGCATGGATATTCCACGCAGCTCGGTTGTCTTCGCGGATCAACGATTAAAATTTCTAAGTCCAAAGGGTAAATATTGTTTTTAAACCACAATTTTTAAGATTTCAAGAGTTCAGACTTACAAACATTGAATTTCTAACAAATTTGGATGAAACTTTTTTCAAAGTCGATCTCATATATGGATGTTCCATACGGCCAAACCTTACACGAGAGTTTAAACAACTTTATTAGTCGGTAACTGCTCGGTCGGTAAGACAGATCCCTGCCACTGTTTTACCAAGTATGTAGTTCAAGCTGGAACCGGTAGATGGCGCCACTGGTATACGATGTATGTAGTTCAAGTTGGAGCCGGCGGATAGCGCCACTGGCTTACCATGCATGTAGTTCAATCTGGAGCCGGAAGATCCCTGTCACTGATTTACCATGTATGTAGTTCAAGCTGGAGCCGGCAAATGACGCCAGTGATATACCATGTATGCAGTTCGAATTGGGGTCGGCAGATGCCTACAACTGTTTTACCATGTATGTAGTTCAAGCTGGAGCCGTAAGATCCCTGCTCTTGTTTTACCATATATATAGTTCAAGCTGGAGCCGGCAGATGGCGTTCGTGGAGGATACTTTGCTTCTGGAAAGATCTCGAAGCCCTTGGGAAGATCTCGAAGCTCCTCAAAGCTTCTAGAAAGTTTAGCCTTAGATTACCATTTTACTTCGATCTAGGATTCTATAGAGTTCTCGTAGCTTCTGGAAAGATCTAGAAGATTCTCGAAGCTTCTAGAA
Source organism: Belonocnema kinseyi (assembly GCF_010883055.1). Taxonomy (NCBI): domain Eukaryota; kingdom Metazoa; phylum Arthropoda; class Insecta; order Hymenoptera; family Cynipidae; genus Belonocnema; species Belonocnema kinseyi. Next base: position 124,757,420 of record NC_046663.1, read on the forward strand.
AGTTGGGTATCGTATATGTAATACTCGTATATATTGTTAACTGTAAATATCTTGCAACAAGTGGCTAGGGGAGGGGGTTTCTCGAGCCTTCCAGAAACTTTGGCGTCGTATATGTAATACTCGTATATATTGTTAACTGCTTATACTTTGCAATAAATGGTCAAAATAATAGAAAAGAATAGAGTGCAGACGTATATTTCCGTCTCACACACAGAACTTTTCAGCATCGCGCATGCGCTGCAAAGAGAGAGAGAGAGAGAGAGAGACTCTCATCTATAACCTCAAGACAATTACAGTACACAGAGCTGTACATTTTTACTAGATGCACA
>NC_046663.1:124757848-124764656 GCF_010883055.1 Belonocnema kinseyi
AAATATATGATAATGGTTCATATCTGTGCTAAGCTAAGGATACATATATGTGCTAAGATAATGGTTCATATCTGTGATAAGATAATGATTCATATCTGTGCTAAGATAATGTTTCATATCTGCGCTAAGATACGACAGCCAATAATTGCCCACCGGTAAAAGATGGTATCACCATAAAGTCCTTTAAATTCGAGGAAGTTTAAAAATTGGAGGGAAATTTACCCAGCTAGAGTGCCGTTTTGTAGAAAACTCTTTTGTTTGTTCACGTCTGGGGGACCGCCGCTCACCCCGCAACTCCTCTTACCTGTACTTGTGGCGAAAATACTCGAAAGGACTGTATTAGGGAGCCCTATCTCCAGGGTTCACTAAACTTGTGGTGGTGGTGGATGTGGTGGAAGTGGTGTTGGTGGTGGTGGGTGTGGTGGTGTTTTTATTTGTTTTATATAATAGGAGAGGAAATCTTGCACAAGAGACCCATGCTAGCGTTCTCCTCTTAATGGAAGGGAAGAACCTTGTTTTTGAAAGCCTGTTTTTGATCTTCCTCCAGGGGTGTGCGTCGTCGTCGGTAGAAGAGGCCGTGGTACCTTGTGAGTCTTCCTCTATTTTTCGAGATCCCATCATCTTGTCTACTGTCTTACTGGGATTTGCTCGAGGCACGCATTTCTTGGACTTTAGGCCTTTCTCCAGGAGAACACTTTGTCCTCGGTATCAGAGACATTTGTCTATCCTCGGGCTCGCCGGCCTTCGGCCTCCTGGTTCAATTTGATTTCTTATCGACCTCCAGGCTCCTCCATTTTCTTGCTGCGGAGCAGAACTTCAGAGTATCCCGCTACCAGTTTCCAATTTTCCTCCGTGAGTAGCATAAGAGTGACTACGTTTTCCGGCGTAAGACGCTCGCCAAGTTCTTCTTGCACTGCTTCTCTTATCTCCCATTTCAACAGAGTTAATTTTTTCTCTTCCACTTTGATAGTGTCTGGGTTTCCTTCCATTTCTAACCGTTCATAAAACCGTTTACGTTCGATAGCTAGTAAGTCTATTGGGGGTATTGATCCATTAACTAGGGCTGCAGCTTTTGAAGTCGTGCGATAAGCGCATGTGTTCCGTAAAGCATCTCTCCTTTGTATCGCAGCCATCTTCTTGTGGTATGTTTCGTATTGGAGTGCATCCGCCCATATTTCGGCGACGTAGAGTAAGATGAAGTGACTCACTTTCACGAAGCTAGTGCAATTCTTTTTTTACCTGCTCCTCTGTTTTTGCAACAATCTTTGCAGCTAGGTCATCAGCAAACCCTTTAAGTATGGTACGTTCTGGCAGGTCCATGGTAAAAATCACGTCAAAGACCACATTCCAGAGGTCAGGGCCTAAGGCAGATCCCTGCGCAACTCCAGTCGTTACCTTCTTGGATTTCCTTGCCAGTCTTCGTGGGCCTTCTGGACTACCTTGCTGATTGCGTCGATTATGGATTTAGCTTTCCTAAAGCCATGTTGATTTTTGGCTAAACCGCCAGCTGCGTCCACTGCTATATGGAGTCTTGTTCTTAGCAACTTCTCAAATACTTTGCCCGCTGTATCCATCATACACAATGGACGATACGCCCCTGTGAGAAAGTCTCTTCTCCTGCAAACAAAGAAAAGAAACTAAGGAAAGAAAAAGCTTCTTATATCATCTTCCAACGAAAAGGTTACTCGTCGTCCTGAGCAGCACGAAGCTGTCGTGCATCGGCCCAGCGGCTTTTTCTCTTGGGCCATCAAATCAATCGGCAACACACCTGCTATTACGAGTATCGCTGGTTCTGATACCGTACGATACGAGCACGCGAATCTTAAGGCTCCCTTTTGCTGAACCGCTGCCAAGCGTCTCCGGTAGGTCTTCTTTTTATGTGCGTCCGCCCATATTTCTGCTCCGTAAAGCATGATGGACTGAACCACTGACATTAGCAGTCGTTTTTTGCATGGTCTTGGCCCGTTTACATTTGCCATAAGCCTGCTTAGGGTCGAGGTTACTGCTGATGCTTTGTCTGCCGCCTGTCTTATCTGTTTCCAATAATTTAGCTTTGTGAGCCAACCTGCATTGGTGCCACAGTTCGTATGTCGGACAAATTTGCCATCCGGCATATCCATTCGAATGATCCCATCATATGAGATGTTCCAAAGGTTAGGTCCTAGGATCGACCCTTGGGCAGCTCCAGACGTTACCGCTCTCTTGTATGGTCCTTCGGTGGTGTTGCACACCAGAACTCTCTCGCTTAAATAACTTTTGAGTATTCGTAAGAGGTATTTCGGTACCCTGAAGTCCTTAAGTGATTTTACCATATCGTCGCATCTGGCCGAGTTGATTGCGTCTCTAACATCCAACGTGGCCAGCAGAACGATTTGTCTAGTTGCATGGTTTCCCTGTTGAGCCTGGTTCACTGTATCCGCTACTTCTCGGATAGGATGTACCGTGGAGCGTCCTTTCCTAAACCTATATTGTCTCTTGGACAGATCTCCCGCTGTTACTACTTTTAATGCCTCTACCAGTATGCCGTCGGGTCCTGGATCCTTCCTGTTTTTCAGGGAGCGCACTACTATCATGAGCTCCATTCGTCGATTTCCCTCATCCTCAGCGGATGATTACGGAATTGTCCATCAACTGATGATGATAATGATGATTTTTTTTACCAGGGCCTGGTGAAAAATGTTTAAGAACACCCTGTGAGGGCTCCACACTTCTCGGTAGTGTGGGGATCTTAGTTGCCGCATCACTACAATGACCGGACATATATAATATTCAATTATACCTTGCGTACAATTATACATTATATAAAGTGAAACTCTGTCATTATAACGATGCCACCAAGGACCCACCAAAAAACACCACCCTTTCTCCTTGGCATTATTCCCCCCGGAACCGCTTTCGCATTACTTCAGGGGGTGCCGTTTTTTTGTCCTTTTGAAGGATTCTTCTGATTTTTCTTCTTCTTTTATTTTTTTGGGCTTCGGACTTGCCCAGCCTTTCTTCCGACCAGTCCAATCATGATGCACGCATCGTCCTCAGTAGCGCGATAATGTTGCACAACGGGCTCGTCTGATTTCGACATCATGACTGGATTTAGATATTTACTTCTGTCATCTAGGAGGCTTCCTTAGTGGGGCGGCCTCCCTAAATGACATGCATCCTCTAGACCCTGGTAGATAGTTAGACCGGGGTTTCTCACTTCGTACTGCGCAGAGGAAGCACAGGGAAGTTCTGACGCACTCCGTAGACTTGTGGCCCTCCGCGACGCACCTTCAGCATCCTTTGGTCCGATCAGGACTCTCGCAGCTCGCTGCCCTGTGGCCGAAGCCGAGGCTGAACTCTATCTTCTTGCGTATACGACAGGACATTCATCCTAGCTTCAGATGTCCCGCGTGCACTAGCTTTGTCGATATTTCTTCACCAGTCTCAACAAAGGCCTTCAGAGTACCTCTAAAGGCCCTTTTAGTGAGGCACCTTCATTTCGCCCACTGGTTGCTCATCAAAATGTCTTCGGATGGCAGCCTCGACCTCCTCTCCATCCGTGGTGGTGTCGATGTCCAAGGCCTCAATTTCAGTGCGAGGGACAAGCTCCCTCACTCTATCAGCTTCGGCAATCACACTTCTGATTGCTGCGGACAGCTTGGATCTGCCATCCGCAGCGGGCCCTACTTCAACAAGGACCTCTCCATTCCTGGCCTCCCAGACACCTCCGATTTTTACACCGAGGGTTTCGAGATTGACCTTACCTGTGAGGTCCTTTAGGACCTCCGCATAGCTTGAACCCTCTGCTGGTTTTATGAGAACCGCTTCGGATCGAGCTCGTCTGTTTTCCTTGGGTGCAGGTTTCTTCCTGCTCTCTCCGCCACACTTTTTTGGCGTGACTCGTATTTTTCTTCTCCTGTCTCTTATGGCTAGCCCTTCTCGCTTTTTTAGCAGCAGCTTTGATAACACCTCTTGGGACAAATGAATAGTGGTATTTAACATAGATATTCGTTCTAGATAATTTGTCCACCAGCATCCGTGCTTCTTTCACTCCTTCCTGGATTGGCAACTACATATTCCTCTTTTTAGAGCAGAACATCTCCATTTCTCGGATCATTGTCCTCAATTTCCCGATGAGACCCAATTGCTCATCCATCTTTCGTTCCGCAATAGTTAGATCCCTCTTGACCTCTATTTTTGCGCTAATGTCAAGCTCCTTCATCACGTCCAATGGACCTCAAAGCTCCTCACAGACACTCCTGTCCAAGTTTGTTTGGTCCCCCCCCCCCCAAAATCCATGGGACCGGTACTGACCACCGAGGCTGGAACCCTATCGGAATCAGTGGGGAGATTGCCACTCCCTTGGGGTATGTTGTTGTTAACAAACGCGTTCATCATTGGTTTTCATTCGGGGTTCCTTCCTCTAGCTGGTTTTTGTCCACCCCGGGTTATTTGGTTTCCCCAGTACTACCCATTCATCAACGTGGGAGATAAAAAGTACTTGAAAACTGTGGGCCTTCTCGAATTATTATTTAGGCAGGTACCTGAGGAGTATTGCATAAGTTCGAGCGATCTAAATAACTATAAAGATATTTTCATCAACACAAACGCTCACAGAAAGCATAACAGTCCCTCTGAACCTATTCGTATTAGCAATAATACAAACTATAAGAAAATTATTGCAAAATTGTTTCAATGCAAACAACAATCTAAAGGTGGTGGTTCGATATCCCGATGTGAGGTGTTGAGAAAGAGTCTAACCGCAAACTATCCCTTTTATGATGATCCTCTGGTGCCCATTTATCGTCTTCGTTTGCTCCTGAACTTGCAGGCTGCATGTAACGAGAATTATAATAATAAAATCCTCTTTATTACTGAGAAAATACGTAAGGCAGGTTTTACATATATGAATAAAGTGACCCACCAACAGCATCACATCCTGTATCAACTCTGTGCAACGTTGATTCGACTTTCGCTCAACACTGCACTATAGTCAAATCGATAAGTGCGTTGCTACATAAATTATGCTTTTATTGATATAATGTCATTCACGCGCTGTGCAGCATTAGGATGACTTCTACTTGTCAAGATTGTCTAAGGGTCTATTCCCGACAAGATGCCTTGAAAAGGCAAAAGAATTGCTCGTGCAAGAAGGCAAACTATCTTCCCGTCAACTTGATTGAGTATGGTGAGAATGACTGTCATGAATTTACTCCTCTCAGACGGACAGAATCTCAAGAAAAGATTGAAAATAATAACAGCAATGAAGAAAATGATAATAGTAGCAGCACTTTAATAGTAACCAAACTGCAGGAAGTCTTGAAGCGAAAATGTGACTCTTTTAAAAAAAAGTATGGAATATCATGATGATGAGTTTGATGCTTTCTTGGGAAAGAAAACAAAGAAGCAATATGAGAAGCAGGATAATATGAATGAGAAAGATGCAGAACCTGATGACAATGAAAAAGAGGAGGATGATCAACACGAATCGGGTCAGGATGATAATGATGCTGTTGATAATGATGTTGATTATAATAATGAAGAAGAGGAGAACAGTTCAAACGGATTTAGTGAACTGATGTTCAAGACTTAAACTCAACCAAGTCGATAATGCTGCTGTATGATTCTTTATACAGATTCCAACGAACTCGTAGATGCTTTGCAATTTTGCATTTACTCTCATCATTCGTTACAAGGTCCCGAGTTACAGGCGATTATCCGCATATTATGTCAAACGAACATTATTTTTAAGTAATAATAACCATTGGCAATTTTTATTTAATTATATATAACTACTTTATGATATTATTTTGTTAAGCTAAGTTGAAAGTCTATATTGTAAAATTGAATTAAGTATTTTTTCTTGAATAAGCAGACATTTTAGGTAGTCAAAGATCGAAATTGATTTAAAACCCTTTACCTTACATAAGTATTAGTTAGTAAGATTGGGTATTACTCACACTTGTACAAATATTAGTAAAATTTATATCACCACATCCACCACGAACACAAGTGGAGTGAACCCTGGAAATAGGGCCCCCTAATATAGTCCTTTCGAGTATTTTCGCCACAAGTACAGGTAAGAGGAGCTGCGGGGTGTGCGGCGGTCCCCCAGGCATGAACAAACAAAAGAGTTTTCCACAAAACGGCACTCTAGCTGGGTAATTCCCCACCTTATCCAGCCCCAAGACCAGTTGCTTTAAATTATTGAAATTAATTGAAAATTCCTTGAAATGTTTTAAAACATCATACAATATTTAAAATCTCTTGACATTTTGCAAAGCTCTTGAAAATTCTTTGCAATTTTAAAAATACCCTAAAATATTTTAAATCCTTCAAAATCTCATACTAAATTATTGAAATCAATTTTAAATTCCTTGGAATCTAGTAAAATATCCTAAGAAGTATCAAATCCTTTAGAATCTCATATTAAATGACCGTAATCAATTGCAAATTCTTTGGAACATTTTAATATACTCTTAAATATTGCAATACCTTCAAAATATTTTGAGATACCTTGACCTTTTTTTAAAAATTTTTAAACTACTTCTTTAAGATTCTTTGAAATTCCTTAAAATAGGGTTGTTTCCAAAGTCAGATATAATTTTTCCAATAAATGGATCTTATAGTATATAAAATTCTAATTTTAAAAACGCCCATAAAATGTTTTTTATATATTGTTTAGCATTTTTAATTTAATGTTGAAATATGAATTTTCTATCACGATGTCGATTGGAGGGCCCCTTTGACGTCAAAGTGGTCGGATTTTCCACCAATCACAGCTCATGTGTCAATGATTATGATTATGATTATTTAATTTATTATATAA
>NC_046663.1:124764756-124774003 GCF_010883055.1 Belonocnema kinseyi
AAATTATGATAATGATTAAATATAGTTTTCTGTGCCGATGTTTTGGTTTTGTTATCTGTGCATCGAAAATAGAAGTCGCAAAATATTGCTTAAAAATGTCAAAGGAGGGTTTCGTAAAAGCCAAGCGCGCAAATCTTCCGAAAATAGATATATTTATTGTATGTATAAAGAATTCATTGAAAAAGTTCTTAAATGTAGTCATGTTTACTGAACAATCCGTAAATATGTACGATTTTAAAATGTGTTAATAATTGTACTTAATAATTTCCTTCAACATACTACTGACTCTTAATCTAATTACTATAACAGGATAACTTTTTTTGTTACATGAATATTAACAAATAAAGCTATCAAATAAAAAAAATCAGAATTTGCAGTAGACCGTGGCCTAACCTCTTTATCATGAGTTTCATTAGTTTTCATGGTTTTCATCAAAGCTATATCGTCACATGATAGATAATTATGAGAAACTCTGAGTCACGTGGCACCCACGTGGCACCCACGTGACACCAATTTGACTAAGTGTTTTACCGCCTTCAATTTTTAATAATTTTTTACTGGTGAACGACTCAACAGATAAAAAATTATAACGCACCTTCGATTCAGATTAACCTTATCTATTACAAAATGATTTTATCTAAAATCGTGAAACAACCCTATTAGAGAAATCGGATGAAAGTTCCTTGAAATCTTTTAAAAAACTCTCAAATATTTTTAAATCCTTAAAAATCTGTTGAAACCTCTTGAAATTTTTTAAAGCTTTTGAAAATTCCTTGAAATTTTAAAAACACCCTGAAATATATTAAATCCTTCAAAATATCATATTAAATTAGTGTAGTCAATGAAAATTCCTTGGAATCTTTCAAATTCTCTCAAATTTTTCAAATCCTTCAAAATCTTTTGAAATGCCTAGGACTTGTTTTTAGGATTCCTAAATTACTTTGGAATTTTTAAAAATAAGCCTTCTAAAATTTTGTTAATGCTTTGAAATTTCTGTCAATTATAAAAATAAATTGAAAATTCCTTGACATCTTTTGAAACATCCTCAAATATTTAAAATCCTTCAAAATCTTTTGAAATCTCTTGAAATTTTGTAAAGCTTAAGATTGAAATTCAAAAAGAGAAAAGTTTCAAAACGTTTAATATTGAAATGTTTGTAGATTAGAGTTTTGAAAATGGAATAAATAAAAGTTCAAAGCTTTCGAAATGTAATTTTCAAAAATTTTCAACTATTAAATAAAAATCATTTTCAACTCCATGAGATTCAAGTCTTCAAATTTATAATTATAAATTTGGAAGTTTCTTTATGAAAAATTAATAATCATAAATTTCAAAAGGATTTTAAATATTTGAGGATGCTCAAAAAGATTTCAATGAATTTTCAATTCTTTTTTATGATTTAAAGGAATTTCAAAGAATTTTAACAATTATAGCAGGATTTTTTAAAAACTCCAAAGTACCTTAGAAATCTTTAAAAGATGTCGAGGGTTTTCAAAAGATTTTAAAGGATTTTCAATATTTTAGGATGTTTTAAAACATTGCAAGGAATTTTCAAATAATTTCAAAAATTCGTAGCAATTTCAAATAATTTTAACAATTTTTTTCAACTTTTCTGGTTGAAAGTGGAACTAATTTGTTAAAAATTTAGTTTTATTTTGGTTAATGATTTATCAATTTAGCTGAAAAAATTTGTTTTTCTGAAAATTTAAATACTTTGTAGAAAACTTTTGTTGTTTTTGTTTGAAAATTAATTTCTTTTAACTACAAGAAAATTAATCTTTTTTGTCGAAAATATAACTATGATAAAACATTATTTTTTTATAAAAAATTATGCTTGGTGGAAAATAAATTTCTTTAGTACAAAGTGCATGTACATTAAAAATGCCTTTTTTTAGTATACAATTCAGCTTTTTGGATGAAAACTTAAATTTTGTTTCAAAATTTAACCATTTAAAAATAATACGCTAATAAAAAATGTATTTAATCTTTCAAAATCTCATATTAAATTACCGCAATCAATTACAAATTAATTGGAACATTTTAAAACACTCTCAAATTTCTCAAATTCTGCAAAATCTTTTGAAATACCTAGAACTTTTTTCTAAAGATTTCCATAGTACTTTGAAATTTTTTTAAATAACCCTTCTAAAATTTTTTTAATTCTTTGAAATTTCTTCAAATTATCAAAATAAGTTGATAATTCTTTGACATCTTTTAAAACAACCTCAGATATTTTAAATGTTTTGAAATATTTTGAAATCTCTTTAAATTTTTTAAAACTTCATATTGAAATTTAGAAAACAGACAGAAGATACGAAAATTTTAAAGTTTTTAAACTTGTTTAGGATATTTTAAAACATTCCAAGGAATTTTCAATTAATTTTAACAATTTAAAGCGAAAACTAATTATTTCAGTTGAAAGTTTAACTATTTCTGTTCAAAGTTAGTTAACTACTAATTAAAATTAATGTCATATTTTATAATTATAACATTAACATTAATAATATATGTAATAGTAATAATATTCATACTATATACACCTGAAAACATAACCTCAAAATCGACCCATGCATGAAATGAAGAATTTCTCGAAACATTAAATTCGCCAATTTCTTCCCTTTCTTTCAAATGGGAATCGAGATATAAATAGAAGACCACCGAAGTCTCCCGAAGCTTTCAGATTGGCAATCATTGTGCAGCAGGAAACCAAAGTCGAATCGTGCATTTTCGGCTTACATACGAACTTACACTGGTAATCATGCACCCTCTGTTTTGCTGCTCCCAAGCGGTAGGTATGGTGGGGTTAAATTTTAGGCTCGATCTGGCAGCTCTGCCTCTGACAATGTTCAACGATGGAGTTTCATGACAGCTATGGGTTGTAAACTTCCTTCAACAATGGATCTTAAAGACAGCGATGGGTGGTTTTTCAAATTTCGCATTCAGTATTGTTAAAAAATCTCGCTCTTCAGCAAACTTTAGTGATGGAATTTTACTTCAAAACAACGATGAATATCAAAGACAACGATGGGTTGCAAACTTCTCTCAGCGCTGGAAACACACATCGTTGGGATGCATATTCAAATTTCGCGCGCAATCTCGTTTTCCATTATCACTAGATCCTGGACATAGGAAACAAGGCGCCCGCATCTTTATATTTTCATTGACAGTTTGTCGGCAAAAATGCTCGTGCGCATAATCAAATGGCACAACGTAAGATGGCAGCTCTCCTCACTCATGGAATTCTCCCCCCTCCCGTGGATTCAACCCCGCTCGCCAAAGTTAGGATAGCATGCCTAGTCCCGTGTTTCCTATGTCCATGCACTAATAAATAAGCATTTTATCTCTCTCTCTCTCTGTATTATATAAGTTTGATGTTTCTAGAAGCTTCGAAAACCCCCTTGCTCTCTTAGGCAGAGGCATATAGTTTGATACTATTTTCCAGCGCATGCGCAATGCTACAGAAGTTCTGTGTGTGACGCAGAAATATATGTCTGCACTCTTTTTTTTCTATTATTTTGACAATGTATTGCAAAGTATAAGCATTCAGCATTATATACAAGTATTATATATACGAGGCCAAGGTTTCTGGAAGCCTTGATAAAACCCCTCCTTTAGCCACTTGTTGCAAGGTATTGATAGGTAGCAATATATACGAGTATTACATATACGATACCGAACTTTCCGAAAGCCTCGAAAAAACCCCTCCTCTAGTCACTTATTGCAAGGTATAGGCAGTTAGCAATGTATAGGAGTATCACATATACGACACCCAACTTTCTAGGAGCCTCGAGAATCACCTAGATCTTTCCAGAAGCTTTTAGAACTGTGTAGAATTTAAGATCTAAGTAAAATGGTAATCTAAGGCTAAACTTTCTAGAAGCTTTGAGAAGCTTCGGGATCTTCCCCGAGGCTTCGAGATCTTTCCAGAAGCTTTAAGATCTTTCCAGAAGGTTCGTTATCTTTCCAGAAGCTTTGAGATCTTTCTAGAAGCTTTGAGATATTTTCAAAAGCTTCAAAATCTTTACAGAAGCTTCGAGATTTTTCCAGAAGCTTCGAGATGTTTCCAGAAACTTCGAGATCTTTCTAGAAGCTTCAAGATCTTTGTAGAAGCTTAGATCTTTCCAGAAGCTTCGAGAAGATCCTAGAGCTTTTTAAAAGCCTCGAGAAACCCCCCACCCTCTCCCCTAGCCACTTGTTGCAAGATTGCCCCCACGAGCGCCACCTGTCGGCTCCAGCTTGAACTATATACATGGTAAAACAGAGGCCTTTTTAATGCGAGAGTTCACATTTAGTTGACAGCTTTTGAGTGCGAAGTGAAAATTAGAAGAAGTTCAAATAAAAGTGAAAACTTTTTAATGCAAAAATCCGCATTAATATAAATTTTGCTACTTCGGAAATAGAATTTGAATACTTCTCAAGACAGAACGGGTGATTTAAATATATTACACAAATTTTAAATAATAATAATAAATATAAAAAATGAAATCCTTCATTATGGTTATAAAAAATGCATGATTGGGAAAAATAAACATTAGGGTGGCCCAAAAAATCACATTGAGAAATTTTAACGGGCTTGTTGGCCAAATCGTTCTATTAGGCAAATAAATGTAAGCCTATTTTCTTATTTTCGAAAAAAAATATTTTTAGAACTCGCTCTGGCCATTTTTATATCTTATGGAGTTTAACATGTAAAATCTTTCCAATTTTTATTTCTACGATTTTGGACAGAAAATTATAAGCTAATTTATTTGATATTTAATATACTTGTTTACTTATCAATGAACATTACATTTATCGCCATTTTATATCTCGGAAATATTATGCAAAAGTTTTAGGCATATCAAAAATGGCATAAAATGGCAATTTTTTTAGGCTCATTGTGACCCTCAGATATACTCGTGTAACTTGACATTTTGAAGAGGCATTCTTTAGACTATTGAGAATAGATTTATAAAAAAAAATATTAAAAGTATAATTTAAATTGAGTAAAGCGTAAGAAAAGCTTATACAAAATGACGCAATTTAAGTTGAACACCGGCTGAAGGGACTGCAGGTGGAAGGCTGCAAAAAATGTTGACCCTCGGTCGGTCCCCTCATTGTGCACCGTACTAGGCAGTCTGACAAGTCCTTGAAAAATGAAACACGAAGACGTTTTTTTGGCCATAGTCGGTTTTATTTTTCAAAATACTCTCCTTTTAGGTCGATACAGCGAGTCCAACGATTTTCTAACTTTTTGATACCGTCCGAAAAGTACTCGATCGGAAGGTCTCCAAAATAAGCCTCAGTTTCAGCTATGAGCTCCTCATTTGAGTAAAAACGCTTACCGGTGAGTCATCTCTTCCGGTAAGGGAACAAGTAATAGTCGCTGGGGGCCAGATCTGGTGAATACGGTGGCTCAGGAACCAATTCGAAGCCGATTTCATGCAATTTTGCTTGTGCAACTAAGCATAAATGAACAGGCGCATTGTCGTGATGATAAAGCGGTCTTTTCTTCTTCAAATGCGGTCGTTTTTCGGCGATTTCGATTTTCAGTCGGTCCAATAATGATTAATAGTATGCTCCGGTTATGGTTTTACCTTTTTCAAGATAGACCACGAATATTATGCCATGTGCATCCCAAAATACGGGGGCCATAACCTTTCCGACCCATTGTTGCATTTTTGGACGCTTCGGAGCACTTTCGCCTGGTGGAACCGACTGTTTTGCCTGTTTCGTTGACTCAGGAGTGTAGTAGTGGATCCAAGTTTCATCCATGGTTATGAATCGGCGCAAAAACTCGGTCGGCTTACGCGAAAATAATGCCAAATTCTTCTGGGAAGTTGTCACACGAATTCGTTTTTGGACCACTGTGAGCAAACGCGGCACCCATAGCGCGCAGATCTTCTTCATGCCCAAAACTGAATGCACGATGTTGCCCACACGTTCCAATGATATGCCTACAGCATTAGATACCTCTCTCAATTTCACTTTGGGATCATTCAACATCATATCATGGATTTTTTCGACATTTTCTGGTGTAGTGATCTCTTTTGGGCGCCCAGATCGTTCATCATCAACTGTGCTCGTACGGCCACAACGAAACTCGATAAACCACTTATGAATCGTTCCAATCGACGGTGCAGAGTCCGGGTAATACTTATCCAGCTTGGCCTGGGTCTCGGATATCGTTTTCTTGTGAAGATAGTAGTGTTTGATCAAAACACGAAACTCAGATTTTTCCATATTAAAAAAAACTCGGAGGTTAGTCGCTTCTCAGTGCTGTAACTTGTAAATGCGTAAACATAAATGGCTGAAGTTTTGACATGCGTCATTTGAAGGATCAAGCTCGACGAAAATGGTTCACATTAGTGAATACTAATGCCATCTCTTAGAATTTTCGGGTACTTATCAGACTGCCTAGTATTTGCTGTCATCCCAAGCTGCGGTGACTGACAATGAGTTGAATGGTCGAGTAATAATAAGTTAATAAATCTATAGCTGCACTATGGGTTAAACCTGTAGCTGGTGTAAGGATTTCTTTACTTCAAATCAGGAAACTTTGAAGCCTCAGAGCGAGTTCTAAAAATATTTTGTACTGAAAATAAAAAAAATAGACATACATTTATTTGCCTGCGAGAACGATTTGGCCAACAAGCCCGTTAAAATTTCTCAAATGTGATTTTTTGGGCAACCCTAATAAACATAAACCAGTTATATATAAAATGTATCAATTTTCGTTTATTATTTAATAAGGAAACTTTGAAGAAATTAAAAAAACATTCTCTTTTAATTTTCTATGATTGGTTACAGATACGTAAAAAATAAATAAAGTTTACACAAAAAGATCTTTGAATAATGCAGGACGAAAATTGAGTACTTTATTACGGAAGGAGTAAAAAAGCGAAAAGGCAAGAAGGGAATCAACTAAGAAAAATAATAGCAGTCTCAGAAATAATGATGCAACATACTTATCAAATCGCAAAGCACACAAAAATCCATTCACTTGCATTTGAATGGGTTTGGAGGTCTTCTGAATAGCGTATCTGTCACTGGAATTCCAGATACCCGTCCATAGGTTAGAGGGTGTTTCGAATGAGAAACCGGCTTTTTTAATCGGCCACGTAATTTTTTTCTCGTAGCCATTCAGAAGCGATTATGAATCAGCATTAACCAATAGAATAACAATAGTTCCGATAGAAAATTATTAATTTCAATAAAACAAATTTAATTGAAATAGTTCAAATTATTTATTAAAAACTAGTTAAATAAGCAACTTTTAAGAAAATCCTGGCATACATGCAGTCTACTTTCATGTATAGACTATTTATTTTCAGGCATTTGAATATTTTGTTGAACATTTATTTTTCACATATTTGCATCACACATCTGAATGTTGAAAATTTGTTTATATATTTTAAACAACAAAAGCTGAATTTTTTCTTTTAATTTACGTTAATAAATTCTCGTTATCACTGAAAGTGAAAAATGAATAAGTTACCATCTGTACGTTATATGAAACTTCACATTTACCTGATATCAATCTTAAGTCAGTCTCATTCAACTCTATTCACTAAGCATTTTATCGAATGTGCAATGGCAGATTTAAAGCACCGCGCTCAGTTGACCGATTGAAAATATGGCCAACCAATTGCATTCTCATTCTTTCAATCTGAAAATGATAGAAACGCGATTCAAATCGACTCGATTTTTATCGGTTCTTTTTTCCTGAGTAGGCGATAGGTATTTTTGCGATTTGTGAGAAACATTTTTTTTACGGAGTTATGCGTATTTGAATTTTTGGCTTTATTTAAAAGAAAACCCACATTTTTTTTAAACTTATATAACTTTTGACCTGATTGAGATAGTTCAGATTTCTTTTCAGATTCTGGTAGAGTTTATTGCTTTCTTTTAAAATCCATGAGATAATGGCAACGGTTTTTCTGAAAATACTGAATTTTTTTATTTATCTCTCAGATTAAAGTTAAGGGAGTTCTGGCGATTTAAAAGATAACCTCAAAATATGGCGTCGCACAACAATTTCCAAACGACTCGTATGTGCTTAATTTTCAAATATTTGTTTATTACGTTTCTCTCATTTTACGTTGATGTTATTTCTATTTTTTGCGCGTTCAGTTTTTTTCCAAAAAGTTGAAAATTAAAAAAGTTATAGTTGTTTTTCGAAAATTTTTCAAATGCGATTTTCTCCGAAAGGCCATGGTTTTTTTTTTTGCTGAAAATTTTTTCAGAGATAGTGAATTACAAGATTTAAATGTTACTTTATACGAGAATTTTCACTTCAAATTTATATAGGATTAAAAAAATACGAAATTATTTTTACATTCTTATCCCAATGACAAGGTATTGGATTTATGTGAAAAATGACTTTCGCGGATTCCATCAAATGTCGACGTTCTGAGACCCCCTGGGTCAGAAAAAATAGTTTTTACGTCGGTGTCTGTCTGTTGTCGTTGTCGTTGCCTTTATAGTCTGTAAACACGGTAAGATTTGAAGGAATTGTTCGATTGGATTGCCCTTCATCACACTTTATAAGGATATGAAAAGAAAGGACGAGTTCGTTTGCCAGATTTTTTAAAGAAATTTTAAAAGCTTAAAACATTTTGAAAATTTTTGAGAACACATTTTTTAATATATAAAAAAATGTCTATAGCTATTTATAGTAGATTAAAATACGAACAATTTATCTTCATTACTTTTATTTCATAAAATAAAAATTACCAAAGTTATAGAATTTTCAATATACAAAAAACCAAACGAAAATGAACATTTGAAGGCAAACAAAGCAGGATATGGGACACAAATTTTGCACCTAAAAAAGTACACCAAATTTTTCAGGAATTAATTTTTCATAGGGTAAGTATTTTTTTTCTTTTTGTTTGAAAAATAACATTGAAAATAACGAAATTATATTTGTGTACAACGATACATGCTAAGAGAATAAGTGGGACAACATTTATGCAACCAAAAAAGATTTACAAATTTTTTGCGAATATTCTTTTGATATTTGTAATTCCAAATGAAGGACTAACGTGACAAATTGAGGATTCTCGAGCTTCAACGACGAGTCTGCTTACCCCATCATAAAGCCATTAGCATTGTTTCGGCACATCTGCCGTGTGCCTGCATAGCCGCAGTGGCCCGGAAGCGTCCGTCGTTCAAGAAAATCACGAGCCTGCCGTCGTGTTTTCGTTCCGCACGAAAACACGGCAGCGGGCTTCGCTCAGGTACGCCAGTGCTTCTCTCACTTCCT
>NC_046663.1:124774103-124775174 GCF_010883055.1 Belonocnema kinseyi
TTGTTTTCGGTGTTAGAAAACGGCCGTGACAGGTCAGTGTAAAGTGACAGCTGTGATTAGTTAGGTGGAAGCAAGTGACAGGTGCCAGGGCTTCTCCCTGATCGTGCTTAGCTTGCTTCCGAGGTTAGGCGGGTTTGTTGGTGCCGGGAGGAAACTCCCGTCGTGCCAATTCCCTAGCTAGGATACTGAGTGTGGTTTGCGGTGCCGGAAGGGGACTTCCGTAGTGCCAGCCCCGGCTCACTAATAGGTTCGCGCCGCCGCGTGTACGGGCAAGTCCGTTGACATAAACCCTTTGATGACAAAGGACAACCAGGAACGCCGCCCTAATCGCCGGACACGGCAACGTCGGGCGCGTCGTGCTGCCGCACCTGCAGGACCACCAGAAGGAGACCGCGTGCAGCCATCTCATGAGGAGCCGCCAGAGTACGTCACTCGCCCTATGAAACTCCGGAGACCTTCTCGCCTTCGTTACTCTCTCCGCCTCCCAAGCGGTTCTGTGGGAGCCATCGCCGCAATCTAGGCTTCTAAAAAAAAGGTCATCGGGTGAATCTTCACCGACCTACTCACAATCCGGGTCGGTGAACCACCTTGGGCTCTCCCCGCGCAACAACCCAGGATTACGCTCCCTTCCTTCTTCCCCCCTTCCCACAACAACGAACAACAAAACCGCACTCGGCGACCACAATTTCTTATGGACGGGCTATCCGCCTGGCGAAACTTCATCAAAGGGGATAGCCAGCGGGTGTACTTACCCCCACCCACTAGTCAGGCCAATCCATCGCAGGGCATGCAAGGCCTTGACCGGTGGCTCGCCACTCGCCGGCAAACTTCCCAGAATGCCGCCCCCCGACCAGCCTCGCGTGATTAAGCTCAGCCTCGCGCGACTGTGTTCGGCCTCATTAGCGCTCCCGCTCCCCAGGGGCGTTACCACCTCCATTCCTCTACGCCGAACTCCTTCACTTCTTTCCATCCCTAGGCGCATCCTCCTTCCGTTCCGCATCACAACCTTCCCGTTTTCCCCCTCTCTTCTCTCCTCACCTTTCCGCCCCCCCTCTCTTCTCTCCTCACCTT
>NC_046663.1:124775274-124780568 GCF_010883055.1 Belonocnema kinseyi
CCCCCCCCCCCTCAAGAGTCTCAATGATCCACTGTCCGAACACGAAGCGTCGAGGCGCGGGTAGACTAGTCATCAGGACAATATCTACCTGGAATCATTCGGTTTCCGAGTGCGAACCCGAAAACTCGGGGGCGCCCTATCACAGCCCGTCCAACATGGACAACTCCAACACACCGGCTCAATCTCAGCCCGGTAGCCAAAGGAGGTCATCGCTACCTACCGCGCAACGTGGTAGGAGCAAAAGCACACCCGATACAGCGCGAAGCGCTTCCCGGGTATTATTCAGCGAGGCGCTGAACAATAACGTTGCCACACCAGGGCCTAGTAGTCGCCCAGATACAGAGGCCGCGCTAATTAATCCCCGGCCGATTATTTTACCTACACCGGCATCTTGAGCGCGACGCGCTCACCACCATCGCTGCCCAGTAGTGCCTCCACCATAACGAGTGCACCCACACAGCATCAAACAGCAACGCCGCTCGCTGATTGGCGCTCGTTGATACGCGCCATCCGCACGCCCGACGTCCCTCTGCCCACCTACGCAGGCATGGACCACGAAGACCCGGAGGCATTTTGAATCACTGCGAGGTCTACTTTACCGAGGCCTCCATCGATCCTTCGTCATGGTCAAGGATGGTTACCAAATCCCTGACCGAGAAGGCTGCCAAGTGGTATGAGGTTTACAAAACCTAATCACTGCCGTGGGCAAAGTTTCGCACTTTGCTCACTCAACATTTCGCCGGTGTAGCAGCACTCAATAAGCTGCACATCAAACTCTATTCCACGAAGCAAGAGGAGCGTGAAGCCACAGTTATCTTCCTACAAAAAAATACCTGTTGGCCCTAAGATTACTGCCTTTGGCCCCGGAGGGACAAATTGTCTCCCTGTTATTGGAGGCCCTTAAGCCCTCTATCAAGAAGGTGCTACGCGCAGCCAACATCGCCACGTTTGAAGAGCTGGTCGAACGGGCCGTGCAGGCCGAAGCCGACGAGACAGAGGAGAACCCACGCAAGGCCAGCCGTGATCCACCTGCCAAGAACGGCACCACCACGGCCAACTCAACCTCCAACACCGAGGCTAACTCGGCCCCGGACAGGCTTCCGCCGCAGTGCCATTATTGCCCGGGGCGCCACTTCCACAGAGAGTGCCCGGTTATCAAAGCACGTCAAAACGCCGCGGTTCCGGGAAACTGGAGGGACCGAGCGGCCGAGGCGGATGCCACTGCCGCCCCGACAACGCCGAGCGCGCCCCAGTCTTAAGCGCTGTCTCGGCTGATCTCAGCGGATTGCCCCGAGTCCGACTACTCCTGGGCAAACGAGAAGTCATCGCTGAGATCGACACCTTGGCCTCGGAAAATTTCGTCAAGCAGGCCATATTGACACCCGCCGAGCTCTCCCTTCTCACTCCCTCCCCTCCCCACGCGTTGTTAGCCGCCGTGGGGGCAACCATCAAGCTGAATGGTACCATCAATTTGTTCCCTACCATTCAGCACGCCGATTATCCCGGCACATTCTACGTCAGTCCGGAACTCAGGGCCGAACTAATCCTGGGCCGGCCCTGGCTGAAACAGCACATGGTCATCCACGACCATGTAGCTGATTGTATATTCGTGGGTACTACAGGACGTCAGAGGGTATATCTGAGCCCCCTTCACCACGACTACGAGCTCGCTTCCCCACTGAGGAAATCGAGGTACCAGACAACTTCCAAACTGAATACCAGCCCAAGTTTCGTCAACTTCTACGGTTGCACGCGCCAGTGTTCCACGGAGGCGGACGTCTCAAACAAACGCTGGCCAACGTGCAACACCATATCCAGCTGAGGGACGGACACCCCTTCCGAGAAGCCCCCAGGCGTTATTCAGAAGAGAAACGCCAATATATCGATGCCCAGGTTCGCGAAATGCTCCGTGATGGCATCATTGAGCCAACCACATCACCCTTTAGCTCGGCCATTGTAATCGCCGGTAAGAAAGATGGCGATTACCGTTTTTGCGTAGACTACCGCCGTTTAAACGGTATGACGGTAGACGCTCCCCAGTGCCTCCCAAGAATTCACGAGACGTTAAAGGATCTCGGCACGGCCAAAGTTTTCTCCACTCTAGATCTAAAGAGTGGATACTGGCAGGTGCCCATGGCGCCAGGCTCACGCCAATATACCGCCTTCTCAACCCCTGGAGGCGGACAGTTTCAATTCCGTGTAATGCCCTTCGGATTGAAAAACGCGCCCGAAACTTTTTAAAATTTAATGCAGCAGGTCCTGGTAGAACAATGGGGTACGTACGCAATCGCGTACCTCGACGACATAGTCGTCTACTCGCGAGATTGGGACGAGCACCTCCTGCACTTGGCCTTAGTGTTTGAACGGCTGAGTATCTACGGTCTGACGGTTGCACCAACGAAATGCAGCTTCGGGCAGACGACTCTGCCCTACCTGGGCCACATGGTTAGCACAGAAGGAAACTCGGCGCAAACTGGGCACGTCGAGGCCATCCGAAACGCCGCCCCGTCACGAGCCCGCAAGGAGATGTGATCCTTCCTAGGAATTTGCAATTGGGTGAAGGAGTATATTCCGAACTCCTCCATCATTCTCGCCCCCCTGTCGGATATGCTTTCGACCAAACGACCATACAAGATGACTCCAGAGAACCTGCAACATTTCGGGACCGCGAAAGCCGCCTTCCAGAAGCCAATCACCCTTAGCAGGCCTGACCCTGAGTTAAGGTTTGTCCTGCAGACGGACGCTAGTGCCCGTGGGATGGGTGCCGTACTAATGCAGGACGAACTCGACGGAAAGAGACGGATAATTTCGTTTGCTAGTGCAAAGTTCTCGCCCACAGAAGCCCGGTACCACTGCAACGAGCAGGAGTGTTTGGCTATAGTATGGGCTATTAAGAGGTACCGGCCCTTCTTGGAAGACAAACCCTTCACATTGAGGACTGACAGTAAGACGCTCACCTGGTTAGAACGCCAGAAGGATACGAGGGATAAGCTAACCAGGCGGGACCTTTTTCTTAGCCGTTTTCCACGCACGGTGGAACACGTGCCCGGCAAAGAAAACGAATTGCCAGATGTCCTCTCACGGCATCCGAACCCAGGCGAGGCCTCGCCCGGGGAGCCCGACATGGAGCAAATGCTGCAGCCAACGGCCAAAACAGCCCGCCCCGACAGCGCCACGACAGTGCCCGTTTTGAGCGCTTTAGCTCGGCCCCCGCTGTACCACGAGGTGATCGAGGCCCAACAGGAAGACCCGGCTATCACCAAAGACGTCCTGGAATGGAGGAGATTGGCCGAGTTGCCACAACCGACACAGCCTGAGAAGGAGTTCCTGGATCGACACAGCTTGACAGAGAGAGGTTGGTGGTGCCAGGATTCCGCCGGGACATGGAGATTGCGGGTGCCCACGACACTGAGAGCGAAAGTCATCTGGGAATTCCACGACGCGGCAATAGCCGGGCATCCCGGGATAGACGAAACGATACGCGCAATCAAGGAAAACTTTTTCTGGCCCGGAATGAACCGAGAAATCCGCAGATACGTAGCCGACTGCCACTTGTGCATTTGTTGCAAGCCAGTAAAGGGAAGGCAACCAGATAATCAGCGACCGCGAGCCGCAAAACGAGCCTGGGATACGGTCGCCGTCGACCTCATGGGGCCGTATCCACGAACTAGTTAGGGCCACAGCTACATTCAGGTTTTAACTGACCTGTTCACCCGCTGGGTGGAAGCTTTCCCTCTAAGGACAGTCGAAGCCACGAAAATAACACGCCTCATGGAAGAGGAACTTTTCAGCCGTTTCAGTTACCCGCGCAGGGTACTGAGCGATAATGGGCCCCAGTTTACGGGCCACGTCTGGGCCGAGGCGAGTCGCCGGTGGGGTTCCGAACTGTGGACCACCCCAGTTTACCATCCTCGAGCCAACCCCACCGAGCGACGAAACCAGGAACTGAAGAAAGGTCTGAGGCTCCGCCTGCACCGAGGAAATCAGCGCACGTGGGATCAATATCTGCCCCATCTCCTCTTCGGGCTGAGAAGAAGAAGAAACGCCGCAACCGGAGTCACACCCAGTCATCTCCTCATGGGTAGGACCATCCTCCGCCCAGGAGAATGGGAGCTTCGGGGAGAAAGTGACGAGACACCGCCAGCGGCGGATTGTGAGGAACGTGAGCGGGAAGCTCACCAGAAGCAGACGGCCTACCAAGCCAAATACGCCGCTGCACCCGGTTCCCCACGTTATTATCCGGGAGACTGGGTGTATGCGCCTAACCACAAGCTGAGCAGCAAAATACTGGGCTACAACGCCAAACTGGCCCTAGCCCGACTAGGCGCCTACCAGATCCTCGATCATATCTCAGGCGAGGTTTATTGGATCTGGAGGGAAGGAGCAGCTCAGAAAGTGCACAGTAGTGTACTGGTGCCCGCACCAGCACCCGCAAGGGTGGTGCCACCGCCGGAGCGAGACGACACGAACGAGCCAGAGGTCGGCATGCCGCCGCCTCTCACGAGACGATCAGCCGAAAGCGTCGGCGGAGCAGCGCACGAACACCCTGTCGAAACCGTCGACAGGGAGGAGGGCAATGAGGACAGTTCGTCCCATTACACGAACGACGAGGAGCGAAATGACGAGGAGCGAGACGAAGAGGGGCGAGACGACGACGAGCAGAACGACGAGGTCGACCCAACCGGGCCTCGACACGGCAGCTGAGGTACTGCCGGGGAGGAGTGCCACACCTCATCGGCAGACGCTGAGAACCACCAGGATAGGATCGGACGACGTTATCAACTACGACCACGGGCACCCGTCAGCTACCGGGATGCCAGAGCGTACGCGCCTCGACGGAGGTGCACTTAATGTATATAATTAAAAAGGGATCGCAGCAATGTGCCCTTCATAGGATAGGATAGGGCTGGGCGGCCGCAAGGCACCCGGTAAAGAAATTGTCTAGATAGAGCATCGTAAGGGCTGCCGTGAGGCACCCCCGCTAGGAGTAGGGTAAATTAAATTAGGGCCAGTTGACCAGGGGGATGGGTGAACGTCCCAATTTTCTTTCTGAAAACGGATAAGCACACTCTATCCGGGAAGGGGTGGAAATGTTGTATGTCATGAACGACAGATTGAGAACCTCAAATATCCGGCAGTTTGTTCACACGCTTTCGCTTGGAATTCTCCGAGAGGTAATTTCAAGTGAAGGACCGTCGTTCAAGAAAATCACGAGCCTGCCGTCGTGTTTTCGTTCCGCACGAAAACACGGCAGCGGGCTTCGCTCAGGTACGCCAGTGCTTCTCTCACTTCCT
>NC_046663.1:124780668-124788105 GCF_010883055.1 Belonocnema kinseyi
CAACAAAGCCGCACTCGGCGACCAGCCAGCGGGTGTACTTACCCCCACCCACTAGTCAGGCCAATCCACCGCAGGGCATGCAAGGCCTTGACCGGTGGCTCGCCACTCGCCGGCAAACTTCCCAGACTGCCGCCCCCCGACCAGCCTCGCGTGATTAAGCTCAGCCTCGCGCGACTGCGTTCGGCCTCGTTAGCGCTCCCGCTCGCCAGGGGCGTTACCACCTCCATTCCTCTACGCCGAACTCCTTCACCTCTTTCCATCCCGAGGCGCATCCTCCTTCCGTTCCGCATCACAACCTTCCCGTTTTCCCCCCTCTCCTCACCTTTTCCCCCCCTCAAACTCACTGTCTTTCTACTCCTACCTACGTGCCCAGAGCACAACACACATAGGGGTAGAAAACATAATTGTAAAAAACAAGATAAAAAATATAAAAATTATGAAAACAAGACAATAAGAATAAGAATGTTTTGATTTCCATGCACATTCTAAATTTTAAGGATATAAATTTATTGAAATGATACATGTTTCAGCACAGCTAAGAATAAAATTTAACACAAAATAAGAAAGAAATATTAAAGTAATCATGATAAATACAATTCGTAATTGATTTGGCAATATCTAAATACACAATCACAGACAGAACTACATAAAAAATGTATTATATTTTATTTAAAGGTGTTGAGCATAATATATATTATTTGAAATTTTGGGCAAAATCAATTGCAAAGCACAAGATACGTGATGAGAATGTGCTCGCTAAAGCCGAAAGAACTTTAACAAAAGAGAATTCACAATCGCGAAATTACAGTTGTCGATTCGTTGATCTTTAATTTTTCACTGGATTTTTTTTCTTTAAAATGAACAAACAGCTCTAGTTAAACTAAATTTAGTTGAAATAACAAGGATTCCTTACTAATAAAATTATATCCATATAGTTGATCAAACTATAGCAACCTAATAATACCAATAGTAAACGAAACCTAGCTTCATTAACGTAGCAACTGTAGTTGATAATTATGAAGTTTTTCTACGTTTTATCCAGAAGAGAGACGCTGCGCTGCGTGCAGTATAGTGTCCAAATCTACATTGCTTACATCACTTGCAAATATTTTTAATAGTAGTGGAGTAAATTCATGATTATAAGCACAATAGGATCTTTCATAAACAATTTCATGTGAATTTAGTGTTCAAAGTTCGATGTAAAAACGACTGTTCAAATGTTCGAACACTTAACCTCTTTCGTTGTTCAAGTCCACTGTCGCATGGAAGGAATCTGTTGGATTCTAACACTGTATACTGTTAGTGCAACTCAGATTCAAGAAAAGGAAATATTTTCCGAAAATGTGAAAAAAATTTTGAGATTAATAACAATTAGATTCATACAGGATAATATGAGATATACTCGTATGTGATGTACTTTAGGATTATTAAAATTTTAAACTCATTTCGTCGGGTCAACAATGTTATTCATAATGATTGCAACTTGATTGCCTTGTCAAAATAGATAGATATTTTAGTTGAAGCAACGTATTTTCCTTGTTATAAATAAGATGAACCTTGTCAATATAACTAGGTTTTCAAAGTTATAGCCTGTCCTAACTAGGCAAAATAGTTCATGTCTTGTATACAGCTACAAGGAATTTTTTTTCGGTGGAATGGTCTTTGCACGAATATTGGAGAAATGCAAAGACCGAACGCGAATATAAGAATGCACGAATGTGAGAAAAATACTAAGTCCGAGCGCCTAGCGCGAGGTAAATACACAATCCAGAGTGAAGTGCGAGATAAAAACATCGCGGATGATATTGTGCTACTAGCAGCTTCTTCACTTGACCTTCAGAGGAACATCAATATAATTGCTCAATACTGCGAAGAAAATTTTCTTTCCATTAATATAAGTAAATCTAACATTCTTATTTTTCATAAGGGAAACATCCGAAAAGATTATAGCTACCGTTATAAGGGCGAACCTCTGGAGATCATGCAGACGTATGATTATCTTGGCACCACTTTCTCTAGCTTAGGGAGATTTGCTAAAGCGAGTGAAAGAAGGATAAGTGCTTTAAATTGTAGCTATGGGTGCGGTCCTCAGGATTCTCTTCTCATCGAAGTGCGACTCTTGGGACACTAAGAAAGTGCTGTTTCGCAGCATGTGTTTTAGCGTCCTTTTCTTTGCTATTGCAGTCTGGGGTTTATGGTATCATGAGTCCGTTGAGAAAATTCAGAAGAATTTTTATAAGAGAATACTGGCTCTTCCTCTTTACACCCCTTATTGTGCGGTCAGGATTGAAACAGGCTCTAGGCAACTTTCATATGATATCTTAAAGCAGGCATTGAATTTTTTGGAAAGAGTCTTCGACATGAGAGAGGGGAGACTTCCTAAAACGTGCCTAGAAAGATTGATTCGCCTATCTGTCGACAAAGATGCAAAACCCGAATATAATTTGTTTCTGCAATTGAAGCACTTTTTTGACCAGCGCGGGTTGGGAAGTATGTGGTCTTCATTGGATGCCAATTCTCTAAAGATAAACAAGGATCGTATACTCGACACTTACAGAAATAACCTCCAAAATTCTGATCTTGCCAGACTGGAATCCTCCGAGAGTTTGCAAGTTTATCCTTACGTCCCTTTGAATTTTGTAGAAAACTCTTATTTGAAAATAAGAATTCCCTTGGTCTTTACGAGAATAATGTCTCAGCTTAGGCTTTTGGGATCCAAAACAGGAAGAGTCTGCTTCAATGACTTAAGATATGACTTCATAACAGGTAAAGTCTGTTCAATATGTAATCTTAATTAGGTCGAAGATCTGTATCATTTACTGGCACAATGTTCTGCCTACAACGATTTCAGACCTCCGTTTATTAGAAACACTGCGCATCCGAATGTGATCAGGCAATATTGGCTAATAATTTTTAATACCACCTCTCCCTTTGAAATGCGTAATTTGTTTAAACTAGTCCAAGCAACCCATTTGTACAGGTCAATGACCTAAGCATCTTATCAACAAATAATAATAATGTTTATTAACATTATTCCATTAATTTTTAACTGTTCAAACAAATAGAATATGTTTAAATATTTTTTAAATAGAAATTATTAATATTTCTTCAGTGGAATATTTATGAACATTGTTTGATTAACTTTATTTAAAAAATGTTTTTAAATAAAAGTTATTACTGGAATATAACTGATAAATTAATTATGATTACATTAATTATTGATCAGTTATTAATAATTACTGAAAAATATTCCACTAGACCCAATGCAATAATTTTTATTTTTAAAAAATTCGAAACGAAATTATTCATACCAATTTCATTTGTTTGAATAATTTAAAATGAATGGCCTAATGTTAATAAATATTCCACTAGATCAATAATGATAATTTCGAGGGAAAAAACAAATTCTCATAACATTTTTTTAAACAATTACAAATTAATAAACCAATGTTATTAAATATTCCACTAGACTAATAGTAATAATTTAAAGAGGGGTTTCGAAAAAAATGTTAACAAATTTAATTTGTTTAAATAATTAATTATTAATTAACCAATGATAATACATATGACCCTAGACCAATAGTGATAATTTTAAGTAAAAAATACAAGAATGCAGTGTTCAAAAGGTCGATTTCATGAAGAATTGACAGTTTCTGTTTTAGGGGTAGTTTTTAGGCATTCATGAGGGTGTATTAGAGGCGTCAAGCCCAAATGTCTGATACATAAACTTCTTCGATGGATAATTCTCAACAGGCCCCCATACTTTCCCGTCACATATTTTCAAAACCCTAAAAAATGATTCCAAAAGTTTAAAGCAGTAATTTTTCTACATGCAGTTTATATGGGAAACTTCAACTCAAAACCGCTTCAACTCTAAGAAAAAAAGCGTTTTTGAGCCACGCTACAAACGTTTGCTCTTTCTTTGTTTTGTATTTGAAGGTTTTTTGAAGTAGATTTTGTAGAAGTTTTTAAGTAGATTTTCTAGCTTTTGCAGTATATTTGGCAGTATTTGCATTCTTTTTCTGTTTCTTTAACTTTAACTAGTGGAGTTTGTGCTGTTCGAGATACAAATAGTTTAACTTCATTGTTTTCTTCCGTAGTCTTCCAGACATGACTTTTTTAATTTCTGATATTTAGACACATAAATTAAAGTTATTTCATTGGTGTATTTTTTAACTTTTACTAACGAGGAAAAAAGAAACGATTGAACTGGGGTGCTTTGAAATGTGTATCCTAAAATTCCAGATTGACAAAGTTGCATTTCAATTTTTTTGAGACTCTTTGAATTAATCAGCTATTCGGACTTAATTAAATCTGCCAAGCCACATTCGGAGATGTACTCGTTCTATAATTTTAAGACATTCTGAGTAGGAGAACATTACCTCAAAAAACTAAATTAGGTTCAATTCGTGATTTACGATTGACAGAAGAAACGCATGAATCGTTTCAAGTTCTTAATGAAATGGAGTTTGAAGGATGTCAAACTGAAAGGAGAAGTGCAAGTCCCCATTTACAGAAACCAATCTGCATCATACAATTGATTTTTGATAAATTCCGATGAATTGTATAATGCAGATTACGCTCTTCATTATTTAATTGTAGTGAATGGGAAGTGGCTGCAAATAAATTTGAATAGGAAAATGCAGATAAGTTAGGGACGTAAATAAATTGTATTTTAAGATTCAGCAATGTCCATCATAACAAACCTATTTTATAAATATGAATTGCATAAAATGAAATATAAAATTAATTTAAATATATTAATTATTATGATATTTAAATTGTAATAAAATATACATATATGTTAGTGAAATGCAATTTTATATAAATAGAAATTTTTTCAATAAATTATAATAAATGATACAAATCACTGAATTAAATATTTGTGATTATAATAAAATGTAAACACGGACGTGTTTTTGGTTTGCGCATGGCGTATGCACAGCCGCTGTCTCTCTCTCTCTCTCTCTCTCTCTTTCGCAGTGAAAGAAAGAGGCAGAGTATTACGTTTTATGAGACTATACTACGATAACTATTCGAAATTATAGTGATTATAAATTTAAAAAATAAAGTTTTTCTTTTTTCTGGTCTGTAATTTTCTTTTGTGAATAGTACTATTACGATTAACCGTCGTTCTTTAATCAATAACGAAATATTTTTTGATGAATCGTAAATTAACCACTTCTCCGATTCACTGCTACCTCTAACCTATCGTTAGCAATCTGTCGTTTCTCTTTAAGATACAGATTTCATAAGACTTGTAATACGATTGAAACGCGGTCAATCGTTTCTCGTTTCCTGGGGACAAAGTCGGATGCATTTTGTATTGTTTCACCAATAGATTTTTGAAGATTATGATTGTTCGCGTAATGTTCAACTAATCCTCCGATTACATCTACAAGAACTTTGCTGTATCCTGTTCCCCAAAAAAGCTTTTTCATATTGTATTTAAAATTTGGATTTCCTGTATTTGGAAACGATTTTTAAAGTGACTAGCTACGCCATCGGTAATTTGAGGTTCATCAATTACTATACAGTTAGTTAAATTTTGCATGCTTTTAGTAATTTTTTGAATTGCCAATATAGCATGGGCTGATTCATGCTTACAATCGTCGCTTATAACAGCAAAACTTTCTTTAACATCGCCTTGTTGGAAAACAGTAGTAAATACTGAAATTAACTTTTTGACCCAATGATTGCTTTGCAAAAGGTCCGCAAGGTATAAGTCAAAATTTGCATAGAAGATGCATAGACAAGCTTGATCTTTGGGTCAATTGACACAGGTTTAGGGCGCAAAGAATAAAAAGTAGAAATCCTAATCGTTATTCCAGGATTCCCTTTCTTTAACACTTGATAAATTTCTTTTTTGCTTCGGGTAAGAAAACGTTTTGCGTTTTTATTTTTCCCATTACTTCCTCGAATGGTTATCACATCCCTCGTATTAGGACTTTGCCTTGAACAGTCTCTATCATCATTAAGATAATAATTTAAAGCAATTCTTTTTGTTTCTTTGTCTGAAGGATGCCCAGAATATATATTGGGTGCAAAATATACACCTTTTATTGTAATTATTTTTCTAGCTGTATCAATCATATATTTTGTAACTTCAGGAAAAATGATAAAACACTAGATATACTACAGCTTTCTGGAACAAATTTGAAATTCTAATTTTCTCTGATATTGATGATGCATTTTTCAGCGCAATTTCAATGTTTTTAATCCATTAATCACAACAGGACTTCACAGATGTAGTAGATTGCTCGTCTGAAATATAGTAATTTTTTCAAATTAGCATCTTTTTCATCAAGAAATGATGCAGCTATTCCTTTTATTTTTCTGGATACGTAATTTTCAATGTTCTCCTTATTTATACTTCCCTGAGTTTTAAGGGGAGAAAAATTGTTCATTAAATGAGATATTTGGTTATTTATTTCGTTGATCCATTCAGAAGTACTTGAACGAAATTCATTGACATACATGCAATAATGCTTCACACTATATATAAACTATGTATAATTTTTCCGGCTGGGAACGTAGAAAAACTTCGTTTGAATCTCAGTTTAGAAAATAAATAATACCTAAGCCCACATTTTCATATTTTTATTATTCATTTATTCAGGTTCTTCATTGTAGTCTTCAGGAACCGAAGAGAAATCATTGTCTGTTATAGATAATTTAAGAGCCCAATCGTTTTTAGCAGCCTTGTCCATGTAAGCAGTTTTGATAAAACCTTTATTAACAGAGAGCGGACGAGCGTAGTCTGAAGTTGCGCACGCAGAGTAGCCTCGGCTCCCTCGTTGCGGAGAACCACGGGGGTGAAGCTGGTATAGGAACTTCCGGTAACAACTCTGGACTTCCGTGCCAGGCCGATCTAGGTACCTTTCTAGGTAGTTTAAAGTTATAAAGTTTGTCATTATAGTGGATTTCGAAGTTGTTAATGTGCCAGCACTGAATCTGAAAAAGGTTGATCAAGATAACGGAAAAAGGCCGGTGCGCGGGTCGGTCGGTTTTAGCCGTTTTAGCGGTTTTAGGTTATATCGGATACATTGCCAGCCTCAAGTGGCCTCAAGGTAGGTAACGAAATAAGTAAAAATGTGTAATTGACAACTTAATAAAAAAATATGTTGCAAATTGTTTTAGCTTCGAAACAGCATACAGGAAAGAAAGGGCAAGAAACTACGGGATCTCAACAACAGTCGAGCAATACTTCTGTTAATGGCGTAGATGCCCTGAGGAAAATAAACTATTCAAAAACTATTGAAATCCTATTCATTCACTATCGTCTGACTATTAGACTACTTATCACTCACTATTCAGTCACTAGGACTAGGACTAGGAATGGAAGCTTCTAATGTGTCCCCTAAAGGTTTACATTTTTCTTACACCTTCTCTATTCCTTTACACACCCTCCACACACTTACTTGGTGGTGGAAGGGG
>NC_046663.1:124788205-124803881 GCF_010883055.1 Belonocnema kinseyi
CACGACTCTCCGGAGATGAACAACTCCCTTGCTAGGCTAGTGTTCACCGCATGGGCCACCGAGACTCTTCCAGAGTGCGAGGCGGGAATCGAACTCGCAAGCTGACCACGAACGTCATTTCTACTTAGAGAAAATGGTTTAAATGTTCGTGATGAGCACCGCTTGTTCAAGGCTTGTAGTGTCTCTAGGATCCAGTAGAAGGCTGCAAATTTTTTCAAATTAAAAAAAAAATTTTAAAACATAATTATTTGTTTACAAATTTGTTCGTAAAAAAATTATTCTAACGATTTTAGCAATAGAAAAATTTATTTTAAAAATTGGAATCATTTTCCCAAATTTGATCAGAAGAAACAACCAGAAAAAATTCAATTGCAAAAAACGCGGTTACAAATAATGTATTTTTTTGTTGTTGCGAATTTCAACATTTTTCATGAAAAATAATACTCAAGTCTTATCTCATTTAACAAGTGATGTGCGCTTGACTGTCGTTAATATTGGGTTGATAAATTTTGTTGGACTATAACTCAATCAGAAAATAATAAAATTTTCGTTTATATAAAGTTTTATAACATTTTTTACAAAAGGGTTGTTCAAAATCTTTTACAATTACCGAAATCAATTCAATTGAACCAAAAAATTACAAATTGCATTACATTTCAACAAAAATCTATCAGCGACGGCAACCACAGTCTCATATTGAGCTGCATGCTAGGTCTGACAAGATGACAATTATGTCATTTGCTCAGTAGAGGCTGCTTCAGTTGAGTCCGTGTACGCTTACCGACTCATCAATGCGAATCAATTGCCAAATTAACATCTCATTTAACAAGTGATTTACGCTTGACTGTCGGTAATTTTGGGTTGATAAATTTTGTTGGACTATAACTCAATTCGAAAATAATAAAATTTTCGTTTATATAAAGTTTTATTCCACTGTTTACGAAAACGTTGTTCAAAATCTTTTACAATTACCGGAATCAATTCAATTAAAGCACAAAATTACAAATTGCATTACATTTCAATAAAAATCTATCAGCAGCGGACAAGATTATCTCAAGTTTTTTATTGTCGTCGTGATATTGTTTTGCTTACATCGAACTTGAAATGCCAAAAGCAAAAAGGACACTTCGAGTTAGGAAGCACAGAATTGTTAATGAGATTTCTTATACTCGAAATGAAGACGAAGATAAACTTCTGAAAAGCGCTTAGTTCGAAACTGCGTGTGCATATGTATTTTAACGTTTTTTGCTTATTTCAGTCAATAATGAAAATTTGCGAAACGGTTTTTAATAAAAGTTGTGGATCTTTCAATAGTACACATTTTACATGGAAAATGTTTATACCCTACGACTGATAGTTTTCGAGAAAATATACGATAAATATAAAAAATCAAAGAAATACTGCAAATCTTTAGCAGTTCGACTTTAATTGTATGAGAAAAATTATTTAAATTATAATAGAATTACTTTATACAAAATATATGGATTTCCGAATCATTAATATTATAGATTAAATGATTTTAATATTTTCTCGAACATAACCTTACTATTAAAATCTCATTCCTCGTGCCGCATGTGCGTGAGTCAAATAAAAGACATTCCAAAATAATCTTAAAAAGATTCAAAAATATTTATAATTGAAATTCATTTATGAAGATTTCTGTATATGTGTAACAGCTCTAAATTTAAACATTGTTTTTTAAAACATAATAGTCTTCTCCGAAATGCAAACACTTAACGATAAATTCAAGGAATACAAACTGTTCAATGATGTAGAAAATTGAAAAATTGAAGTTTTGTAAAACACATTGATAATGTTACTTTTTACGATTAAAACAAAAGCTAGACGTCCTATCAAAATAATTTATGACAACTTTGTAGCTCTTCTTCTGTGCAGTAACTGAGGGGACTGAAAAATCCGAAAAACAAAATTCCCCAAACTGTAAAACTCTTGAATTGTAGAATTCCCGGATAATAAAATCTTCACAGAATAGAATTTCCAAATGGAAAAATTCTACAATCCTACAATTCCCGAATTATGAAATTCTCAAACAATAATAACACTGAATTGGAATTGGAAATTAAAAAATTCACGATTAATGAAATTCACGACAGTCTATGATATTACCGATTTTGACAATTCCTGACTAATAAAATTCCCCAGATAAAATCGCCGAATTACATTATATGCAAACTAAAAGATTCCTCAATTCAAACAATGTGTTTTTTCTCACAAAAATCATTTATTAAAATACAACAATCGGATATTCTCACAGAAATTTTTTTTATTGTACACGGTTTTCAAAATTTCTATTTGAATTTAAAATGGCAATAATTAAATACAAATTTTATCGAGAAATATACAAGCATACAATCGAATTCTTTAATTTTAAGAAAGAAATAATATATTTTTTAAAATTATAAATTGTTCAAATGCTTCATACTTCGGCAAGTTTCTGTCGGAAATTTTATTATTCGGGATTTCCCCACCTAGGGAATTTTATTATTCTGAAATTCTGGTTTTTTTAAATTCTATTATACAGGAATTGCCCTATTGGCAAATTGTACAGTTTAGGGAATTCTTTTTTTTTGTGCAATTTTCCAGTTCTCCTTATCAACTTTTTTCTATTAATTTTTTAATAACTTGTTTCGTTTGTACAAAAATTGAATTTTTCTATTTTTCAACCGCATTCCAAACTTCCCTGTCGCTAAGAGCTTTTAAATTGACTTACTTTTTATCAGATCTTCGGCTCTGTCAGCTATACAATTTGTTTTTGGCATATTCGTTTCAGGTTCAATAACGTAGAACACTTTGATATTCAAAATAATCCATCAGTCATTGAGCAACCATTCGTACGTTACTAACTTTTTTTAGGATTCAAATTTTCTTGATAATAGTAGGCACAATCCAATTCGAGTAGTCCTACCAAAGTAATCCGATACACAGAAAATGACAACAACGATGACAATTCTGCAGACAGGCGGAAACCCACTTGAAAGCTATTTTTGCTGACTTATAGGGCCTCAAAACGTCGATAGCCTTAAAAGTATTTTAATATAAAATATGTACTCTACAAGAACTGATGGGTGTTCTCTCAGGTTCTAGTGAATAATGCCATGCTTCGTATAGGTATAGCAAATCTATCTTTATCTAATGTAGCCCCGACCAGAGAGTTCCTAAAATCTCATATTGCGTAAAATATTAATGCTGAGGTTTTTGAAGGTTTCAATACACAGAAATAACGTTCTTATTTCTATGTATAAACTCGTTATTCCCGAAAACTTGATTTAGCCCAGTGGGCAAAAAAAATTAAGGATGTCCTAGACATGTCTTTGGGACATCCCTAAGACGTCTTTCATAACATGCCTTTTGCTCATCCTAGAGATGCTTTTAAAACATCTAATGTCAGTACGAAAGATCTCCCAAGAACTTCCATGTCTTTAAGAAGTCTTTAAGACGTCTTCAGGTCATCTTCAGGACATTGGACGTCTTAGAGGCGTTAATTGGCGTGACATAGGACGTCCTAGGAACGTCCTAAGGACGTTCTTGGGATTCTCATAGTTTTGTGCCCACTGGGAGGGCACTAATAAATATTTTCTTCGGGGACAGGCAGATATGTTTAAGTTAAAAATGAAGCGATTATGTTAACTGCAGCTGGCCAGTGCTTTACCAGATCAGTCAATATAGTGTTTTTACCAAATTTTGGGAATTCTCGTCTCTAAAAATAGAAAATAATTTTACTCAATTATTTTCTAATTTCAGAAAGGTACTTTCCCAAAATTTTGTAAAAGCACTACATTTAATGTGGTGTTTTTACTTTTACAGTAGGAAGTTCAATATTTTGAAAGCAAGTATTTTACAGGTTTTGGTACAGTTACAAAAACGCAGTGGATATTTAAAAAATTTTATTTTACAGTGTGGCTAACGGCTGTTTCCACTATCGGCTCAGTACTATGCCGATAGTATTAATATTGCAAAATATTTAAAAAATATGGTTCTAAGTTTTAAGTTATGACTTTCATCTTTAAAATAATTTAAAATTATTAAAAAATTGTGAAATTTCTGTCGTTAAAAATCGTATATGTTCATAAAAAAAATGACATTTCCTGCATAGTGATTCTGAAAACTTTCCTATTAAAAATTAAAAATTACTTTTTAATTTAAAACTTTTTTCCAGATAATTCAATTGTGAATGTTTATAATTTTTAAAATTTACATTTTGAACAGCAAAATGAAAAAAAACATTTATGTTACACTTTGTAGAATCAATTTTAATTTGTATTAAATGTAATAAAAAATGTTCAATTCTCCAATTTAAGCAGCTTTGCCTATGCAACATTCAATTTAATTTAAAGTAGTGTCAAATTAAAAAATAGTTTTATTTAAAATCGCTAAAGCAATTTCAATTCCTTTGAAATTTAAGTGATCAATTTTCAAAGTTTTTAATTTATTCTATTCTCCAAATTTTATTCTGAAATAATATTATTTACTAATTCTCAATTTGAAAAAAAAACCTACTAAATTTTTAACGCTTTGAATTTATTTTTTCCCACTTATTTTAATTATTAGTATTTTTTAAATTTTTATTATTATTAATGTCGAAAACATTTATTTATGAACAATTATCGGAAATCGCTTAGTTCAAATACTTTCAATAAAATACGTTGTATTTCAACGTTTGTTAAGAGTTAAGTTATACCAGAAAAAAGGGTTCTCCGAACCCTTCCAACTGGAATTTTTTTCCACGGGTCCTAAATCGCCTCTCAGTTTCCCGTAGAAAAAAATTGGTAATCCTTGAAAAAGGCCGAGCGATCCTGGGTCACATGGCATCAGTGGATTGTGGATACCCCTGCTATAGGGCAGTGGTCGGCATGCTCTTGAATAAATCAGGGTAATCTGACCAGGCTGACCAAGGACCTACTTTCAGGTGAGATACCTATAAAGGTTAAAAATTTGAGAAGTATTTAGTATTAAATTAACAACACTGAAAGAAATGAATTGCTGTTCAGTGATCCCAGATCTGAAACGAGATGTGGTCCAATAATATAACAGGGCTATATCCGTGTGAATATAGTAGGAGACGATGTAATTGACTGATTCGCGCACGCAACCCATTTCTCCTCTTCTGAATTTGAAAACTCGAAGGTGCATGATTGCCCGTCGGAACACTTCCGCGGTTCTATTTATATCTCTATCTGGTTTGAAATAAAATTAAGAGATTGTGATTTTAATAATTCCAGATTTCGGTGCTGGCGATTCTCATGATTTGAATACTTCGCGCGCCTCTTTATATGCGTATATTTTGTAGTTATGTTATTTCAAGTATGAAATATAGATTATATAAATATATATACATATATTAGTAATGATAATATTATAATTATGTTATATTATAATAGTCTTATTTATATCTAGATCCGCATTTGAAAGAAATTAAAGAAATTGGCGAATTTGGAATTCTTCTCGTTCGGATAAAAACTCAATTATTTGATTAAAAAATTAATTATTTTGTTGAAAATGTATTTATTTTGTAAAAAAGTCCCTTTTTCTATTAAAAGTTCAACTACTTTGTTAAAATTTTTTATTTTTTATTTGAAGATTCATCTCTTTCATTCAAAATACATTTTTAAAACTGACAATTAATCTATACCATTTTTGGTTAAAAAATCATGTATTTTGTTACAAATTCGTCTTTCTTTGTATACATTAAATTGTTTTATAGAAAATTTATACCCTTTAATTAAAAATTACAATTTTCGGTTGAATTATCAACTGTAAATATTTTTGGGTTGCAAAGTCGTTATGTTGTAAATGCAAGTATATTGTTAAAAATTAAAATCATAATTTTTGTGTGAAAAATTGTATTATTAACTTAAAGTTGAACTACTTAGTAAAAAATTAATTCTTTCTTATTAAGGATTCATAATTATAGTTGAAAATTCAACTATTTGCCTTTAAATTGGGTTAAAAATTCAGCTTTTTTGCAGATAATATACTCTTTTTGACTTTAAAATTAAATAATTTCGATGAAAGTTCATGTATTTTGTTGGAAATTGACCTTGTTTGGTAGAAATTTAATCTTTTTGGTTAAAAATGTATCATTTTGATCAAAAATTCAATTGTTTGGTTGAAATATCAACTGCGCATCTTCTTGGGTTTAAAATTCTATTATTTCATTAAGATTGTAAAAAAATACGTTTTTATTTAACAACGTTTTTTCATTATGGTTAAAAATTTAACTATTTGATTGAAAGCTTAAATCTTTGATTGAAAACTCATATTTTTCGCTTAAAAAATTCAACTTTTTGTAGATAATTCGTCTTTTTGACTTTAATAATTTCATTAAAAATTCATGTATTTTGTTTAAAATTTGTCTTTTTTTGTGGATCATTAATTTTCTTGGTGGAAAATTCATATGATTCGTTAAAAATTAAAGAACTTTGTTTAAAATTAATTTTTTCTTTTAAAAATTATTTATCTTTATCTGAAAATACAACTATTATAGGATTGATTAAAAATTAATCGTATATATTGGTCAAGTTGGAAAATCGTTTTTTTTTTATAGAACATTAATCTTCTTGGTAAAAAGTTCACCTTTTCCCTTGAAAATTAGAAAATTTTTTGAAAATTTGTTTCTTTTCTTATTCAATTCAATTTTTCATCACAGTTTTTATCTGGAAATTGAACTATTCCATTTTTGGTTGAATCTTTATCCTGTACTTTGTATTAGTTAAAACACCAATTATTTGATAGAAAATTAATTTATTTGTTTTCGATTATGATTTTTTTTTAATTTAAATAATTTTAAAATAAAATTTTTTAAATTTAATTTGAGGTATTAAAAGTTGAAAAATAATTGATTTTACAAGATGATTCTCAATCCGTACAAAATTAAAGAATTAATAGATATTAGTTTATTAAAGTATTTTGAATCACGACGTCAAATATTATTTCAGTCTAAATAAATTTTATTTTTAACCCATTCAATTTGAAATTTTTTAATTAAAAAAAGAAAATTTCGTTAATTGTCAGAAATATTTGACCCTTCATGAACGCTACAATTTTAATTTTAAAAAATATTCAAAATTAATTTAAAACTTAAAATTATTTCAAGTATTTTGAAACACGATGTAGATTTTTGCATATTAAAAAAAATTAAGCTTGTTGAGAATTGTAAAATATTTAAAATGAATAACAAAACTTATTGTGATCGCTAAGAAAATTGAAAATGATTTTTTATTTTGAAAAATTAATTTTAAGTGAGTATTTAAAAAGGTTTTCAGAATTAAAAAAAAACAAGTCAGGACGATTTTAAGGCAATTTTTTTATTTTGCAGTTTTTTAATTTTAGCAAAGAAATCTAATTGACAAAATAAATCAAGTTTCAACCCAAAAGTTTACTTTTTAACAAAATAAATTAATTTTCTAAAAAATGATTGGTGTTTCAACTAATACAATGTACAGGATAAAGCTTGAGCAAAAAAAGGAATAGTTCGATTTCCAAATAAAATTGCTAAAAAAATGAATTGAACAAGAAAAAAAAACGAATTTTCAACAAAATTGTCAAATTTTCAAGGGAAAAGGTAATTTTTTGACCAAGAAGATTAATGTTCTATAAAAAAAAGACGATTTTCCAACTTAACCAATATATACGATACATTTTTAATCAATCATATAATAGTTAAATTTTCAGATAAAGATAAATAATTTTTAACAGAAAAAAATTAATTTTAATCAAAGTTGTTAAATTGTCAACCAATCAGATAAATTTTCGACCAAGAAAATAAATGATCTACAAACACGACAAATTTTAAACAAAATACATGAATTTTCAACGAAATTATTTAATTTTAAAGTCAAAAAGAAGAATTATGTACACAAAGTTGAATTTTTTAAGCGAAAAATATGAGTTTTCAATCAAAGAATTAAACTTTCAACCAAATAGTTAAATTTTCAAGCATAATTAAAAACCCTTGTTAAAAAAACGTATTTTTTACAAAGTAGTTCAACTCTTCGTGAATTAATCGACTTATAAACCCAAGAAGATGTATCAAACAAGGTCAATTTCTAACAAAATACATGAACTTTCAACGAAATTATTTAATTTTAAAGTCAAAAAGAGTATCAGTTACAAAAATACTGAATTTTTAACCCAATTTAAATGCAAATGGTTGAATTTTCAACTATAATTATGAATCCTTGATAAAAAAGAATTAATATTTTACTAAGTAGTTCAAATTTAAGTGAATAATCGAATTTTCCACCCAAAAATTATGATTTTAATTTTTAACAATACAGTTGCATTTACAACCAAACGACTTTGCAACCCACAAATATTTACAGTTAATAATTTAACCGAAAATTGTAATTTTTAATTAAAAAGTATAAATTTTCTATAAGACAATTTAATTGATACAAAGAAAGACGAATTTGTAACAAAACACATGATTTTTTTAAACCAAAAATGGTATAAAGAGGCGCGCAAATTATTCAAATCATGAGAATCGCCAGCACCGAAATCTGGAAATATTAAAATCACAATCTCTTAATTTTATTTCAAACCAGATAGGGATATAAATAGAACCGCCGAAGTGTTCCGACGGGCAATCGTGCACCTTCGTGTTTTCAAATTCAGAAGAGGAGAAATGTATTGCGCGCGCAACTCAGTCGTTTACATCGTCTCCTACTATATTCACACGGACATAGCCCTGTCATAGTATTGGACCACATCACGTTTCAGATCTAGGATCACTGTTGCTGGTACAATCAAATTGCGGGATAGATTAACCATCCATATGTCTATTCCAGTCATACAGATTGCTGATTTAACCCACAATATAACTGTATCAGCAATTTATTTCTTTCAGTGTATTAAGCTGCAGTTTCTTGATATTAAGCTCCATCAAATTTCTCACTTTTCGAGGCAAGTAATATATCATTGGAATCGGGAAAATTTTTCAAAGTTTTCAAAGATTTCAAATATCCTTACTTTGACATGACTGTGGACAAAGACCCTTGCTGGAGTAAACTCACTTACACTGAGGTCCATGAATAGACCGAAAAGTAATAGAAAACATTAAGTTGGGACGGGCTTAATCATACCTGAAAAGTAAGCAAAAAGTTTTTCGACCACTGCTAAGGTAAACCGAC
The DNA here is from genome assembly GCF_010883055.1 of Belonocnema kinseyi. Classification (NCBI taxonomy): domain Eukaryota; kingdom Metazoa; phylum Arthropoda; class Insecta; order Hymenoptera; family Cynipidae; genus Belonocnema; species Belonocnema kinseyi. The sequence continues at coordinate 124,797,355 of NC_046663.1, forward strand.
CATCACTGGGACAACGTGAAAAGTATGTCCAATACTGGGACAGTAATAAATATCACTGAGTATCTTTTATATACCAACATAAATTGTAAAATTATAAATTTTCTATTATTACTGAAGCTCTTTAAAAATTGTTACTATTATTTATTTTTGTCCTGGCAAGTTATACATTAAGTAAAAAATAATCAAAAATATTCTTCAAAATGTGTGAATGAACTACTACCAAATTCGCCATTTTGTTTGTATCTTAAAACTTTCCGCATTACTTTTACAGCATTGTTTTATTGACATATTCTACACTAAAGGAAAAGTAATGTTTTTGCGCATTTTTAATACGTTTAAGAATATAATTCATAACTTTATTAGCAACTTTATTCGATAACTTATGAATATTTTAATGTCCCGCATTTGGACAAATTTTTGGCGAAGTTGTCTAAACCGGGACGATCTGTCGCTGACTGCCTCAGTTTCGGACATTTGAACGTGAGTTGCGAAATTGCATTTCCATTACTGAGATGGTCATTTTCGCCGTGTTTTAAATTAAATGTCGTAGTAATGTGTTTTAGTTACATATTAGAAATACTCATAAATTAAATTTTTTAATAAAAATTAGCAGGTATGAATTAAAATTCAGTATGATAGATTTATATGAAATATTAATAAGATTCATATTATCGATTTGAAGAAAACCTATCTTTTTAAATTGAAAATTTTACAGTTTGGTTGAATTTTTTTGTTTATTTCTTAAGTAAAAGATGTTTTTTGTTTAACATTTGAACTATTTTCTTGAAAATTTGTCTTTTTGTTTTGAAACCGTATCTTTTCAATTATAAATTTCATCTTTCTTCAGAAAAAATCCAATTATGGTTGAAAATGAATCTTTTTAGGTTTAGGTTCAAAAAACATAATAGTTGATATTTCAAACAAAAAATGTTTTAATTATAAATTAAACATGGCATGATTTTTAACCAAATAAGATATTTGATTAAAAAAAGAAAAATATTTCAACTGTAAACTTTATATAACATTTTTATACATTTCGTATAATAAACCTAAATCCTATGCTAAGTGTAAGAAATTATTAAAAAATAATACAGCTGCGCAGGCTGACATAGCCATAAGATTCATCTTCCATGATCATTATAGTAATCACGCGCGATACATTCATGAATAGATATATACATGCATACGTACGCACATTATCACATGCATGTTTTGTGTCATAATTAACATTTTTAAACCTTAGTTAGTCTTGTCAAATACAGAAAACTGATTCCACAATTTTCGAAAAATAATAAAATCAAGAATAACACCCAGTCTTTCAATCGAAATCAAGAGAACGATGAAATATGCTCAGTTCTCATAAAAAATATTTAATCGTGCAATGGCAAATTTTTAAAGTCAAAAGCCCGAATTCATCATTCACCTTTGTTTCTTTTTACGGTAGTACTTCAGATTCCATTTTATTTTAAATTGAATGAACTTGTATCTTATCACTGTTAAAAATATCTAAAGGAAATTGTAAATATATATATCAGTAAAGTCATTTGCACATACCGTACATTAATTAGAATATGACATCATGTAGTAAATTTAATAAATATGCATAACCCGTAGTTGCATAGTGGTCCGCATGCGAACCACCTATTCTATCACCTATTTTTATTTATAAAGCTTATAATTATTGGTGCTTATAGACATAGACTTTTCTGTGAGCAAAGAGCTTTTTCTATAATACCACTTGATAAAAATTAATGTTATACTTGTTGTTACTTAGTTATAAATGAATAAATACCAAAAAGCGCGTTTGTCCGGATAAATTCATTTCCCACCTTATTTATGGATCCATTTTGATGAAACTTGGAATCTAAGGGTTTTAAAGGTCTCTGATTACAAATTTGATGTCAGTTTGGAATATTCAAAATGACGGAATTGTAATATTGAAATTCTACTAGCAGATTCGTGCTCAGCGACCCCTAAAACCACCGAGCAAGAATTTTCATCGAAAAATAGACTGACTTTTGAAAAAATCCGACTTTTGACTTCTACAATATAAGCGTGAGGTAAAATTGCAAATATGATATTTGAATTACGAAATTGCAATAAATTTAAAGTGAGTGTTGGAAAAATTTGAAAACACCATCTAGCATTCCAATAAACATGTGTTAATGCGATTTTAAGAAGAAAACTGTACACGTGGAATTCACGGAATTCACAGTATTTGCCCAATTAAAATGTTTGACGGAATTCACTTAGTTCGTGGAATGCAGGGAATTCGCCGAATTCAATGAAATGAAGAAATTCACAAAATGTATGGAATTCGCGCAAATTAATGGAATTCAAGGAATTTACGGAATTTGTTAAATTCACGGAACTCATGAAATTCACGGAATGTAAGCAATTTAAGAATTTCGTATAATTAAAGGATTACATTATATTACGGCGTTCACTGAATTTTCGGAATTCATGTCATTCGCAGGATGCACGATATTCACAAAATTCTTCGAAAAAGGCACGCAGTGGTAGCCGAAAAGCCACAAAGACAGAATTTTAATGAACAATCTTTCCAATCATTTCGTTTTATTCTTTTAATTAATGAAGACCGTAAGACCTGCAAAAATTAATCTTACTCTTAATTCATTCAAGAAATGGAATCAAGGAATTCGCTTAAATCACGAAATTCACGCAATTTCTTAAATGGAAAGAATTCTCAAACTTTATGGTACGCACGGAATTAATGGAATTCAAGAAATGCATAGAATTCAAGAAATTCATGGAATGAAGGAATTTTCTGAAATCACGGAATTCACACAATTCATAGAATTCGCGGAATTCAAGGAATTCACTGCATTCGATGAATTCAAGGAATTCATGGAATCAAAAGAATTCATGAAATTCAAGGGATTCAAGGAATTTATGAAATTCATAGAATTCCTGATAGTCCACGAATTTCATGCATTCCGTAAAGTCCGTGATTTTATTAAATTCAATAAATTCCTTGAATTTCGGGAATTCAATCATTTCCATGAATCTTGTGAATTTCGAAAATCTCGCGATTTTTTTCGTGGAACAAGCGTGTTGCTAAATAATTTACATTTTTTCGCTTCAACAGGTGTCGATATATCCAGCCTTTAAACTTGGCGCCTCTGTTACAGATCTATAACAAAACATTATTCTACGTTAGTGTGAAGCTTTAATTAAGGCGTTAGCAGCACAAATGTTAACTGAGAGCGTCCTTACTCGCCCCCCCCCCCTCGTTTTAAGTTTGCTGCCCTCTTCTTCGCTTTTTGGACATTATTCAATTTTGCCCTGATAGCCTCCAAAATAATCTTCCTTGGGTTCTCCAGCCGAGGAAAGCGGCCGCTTACATAACCTAAGAATAAATTTGTTAAATAATATTTATTACATCTTTCATAGATGTTTCAATACCTTTATAGGTATAGCAACATCATTATTATAACTTACATATTATTGCGTCCACTTTTTCTCCATCCAGTTTGGACAATGCTGTTATCCCCTTACGTACATGGAGATTGCATGCCCCTCCCGTAACAGATGACCTCTCCATAGTGTCTCTGTCGAAGAAGTAGGTCATCATGTCGTTGGTCATCTTCTTGGCATTGAAAGACGACCAATTCCGAGTCGCTGAGGAAGGAACTGCAACCAGTGGCGTTATTTGTATTGACTCCTGCTCTGAATTCCACGCCAGTCTGCTGATGCTCCTCACTGTCTACAACACAAAAGACAAATTACAAAACAATTTAGAAAACTTAAGTTCTTTATAAAACTTTCAAAATTATTTCAATCTTACCTTGTAATTTTTGTTTCTGGTTTCGTTTTTCTTCACCTTCTCAATTGAAGAACGAGGCACCTTCTCAGAGGCATCCTTGCAGGGAGGCCCGATTCCCAATGCTTCACTATCCTGTAATATACAAAAACTTATTTTTAAACGTATAAAGATGTTCGTACAAATTTCGCAAAATCATACAAACACAAGTAAATCCTACTATTTGAATACACATTAGAACACAACACTCTCACTTTCTTACTCTCTACTCTCTCTACTCTTACCCCAGGCTTGGAGCTATTCGATATATCGTTTCTTGCGGCCGCGTCCTCTAATTCGACACAGTTCTAGAATATAAATAAAAGTAAATGACTTATTGTTATATTTTTGAAAAATTTTTTTCCGACCGAACTTTGTAGGGCATGCGTGCGTATATGTACATTTTAAATTTGTGCTTACCTCCTTCAATGATTTTAAATCTACAGTTGTTTTTTCTATGGACCTTATTGCTGCTTTGTTTGGTTCTCATCTGAAAAAAGAAGATAAATACTTTAATTATCACTACAGTATCTTTTAGAAAACATAACAATTTTGCGTGTAACAATAATAAAGTGTACGTACTTTTTGCACGGATGTACGGTGCAGCTCCTGGTAAGAACCACTGGGCGTACTTCTTTAAAATCCTGAAGAACACGACCCTCAGCCATTACAGCCGCTACTTTCGCCAGGAGTCTGGGATTGGATTTGAATTCTCCTCTCAGCTCTACAAAAACATTTTTCATATTAAGGATGTATCTCTAAATATTGCAATTTTTTCTATTTGCCTGGTAAGTTCAAATTACCTTCCAACAACTTCTCCGATTCATCCTGCATAGGCTGCTCGATTTCTCGAACGCAATTCTTCATCAGCTCTTGCTGTCTTCTAAGCTTCGCATGTCGCATAGTTTTTAACTTCTTCTGCTCTTTATCCTTCTCAGGGTTCCTTGGTTTCTTAGACCATTTGAAGTCTGTCGTGAAGTTTTCATCGAATCATGCAATTAAAATAAATTTTGAAACCTACGTATTTTAACAATAAAACTTTCAGAAATCGTTCTTTACCTCCGCACGAGAGAATAATGATGAGAATTTTCCTCCCATTCCGTTTTTTCGGTGAGTTCCTTTTTCATCATGCGTGATGGCCCAATTCTGCAGCTGGGCAATTTTATTTTCAGCATTTCTTTTGTGCTGATGGCCTTCCTGATTTCTTCAGAATTCAGCTGCTTCGCTAACCATTCAGCGTACGCGACTACGTACTTTTCTTTACTGCTGTCGTTCCGGACTTCGCAGATAATGCACATATTTCCCAGATTCTAACAAACAAGCAACAAATTCATAGTTTCGGAACCAGTCTAAATTTATTCGCGTCACAAAACAGGAATGTCTTCTGCAAACATGAGCTTTGTGTTATATTATAATGCACTAATATCACAGAAAAAAATTAATTAAAATTTTGTTGCTGTCGTCTGCTACGACGTCCTTAGCAGTAATGGGAAAAAGGCAAAGTATGAGAGAATTCGAGCTATAAATCGGGACATCAGATTTAAAACATTTACAGAAAAAAGTTAAAATTTGCTGCTTTCACCAAGGTTACGAGAATAATTCTGATTTGGTCTACTGCGTCGCGCTGAAGTGAGGAAATTTTTGTAAAACATGTAGAATCAGTAGCAGATAACACGAACAAAATTTGTTCCTACTGATACATCTCCTCCGAAATAAATGACACAATTGTAGACGAATTAAAACTTATTTAATACCATAGATTTCAAATTATCCCTATTTTTCTCCAATTTAATGAATTTAAACGACGCTGGATAGTGCTGGCGTCGTAATTGTCGCTACACCTCGAATAAAAATGGAGCGATTATAAGGCAAAAGATTATCCAGGTAAAGTTAAAAATCGGAAATTATCTTCGATACCTGTAAGGTTTAGCTGGCGAAGCTCATTTTTGTTTTGGTGAATCTTTCACCTGGATTCGAAGTAAACCTTATCTTTAATTTTTTCTATGAGCGCTTGTTCACACTCGAACCTTCGCGAGATCACAAAGAAGAAATACAATGTGATAGCGTAACAAACTTAAATTATTGAGTTATAGATTACACACTTATGAGTTTTACAATGTAAAAACTTGCAATATACGATATCACGATTAACTTTCTATAGATGGCGCTACAACATATATGATGCAGAGCTATCTTCCGAAGTATGTATGCCTTAGTATGTATTAGCATGTATTTATTAGTTTTGTTAAATTCTATTTATTATACAAAGTGAATGGGGTGAGTGACCATCACCAAAGAATTGTAAGTTATTTATTTTTTTATCTTTCACAATAACTGTTTTGTTAAAAAAATCTGGTTCTAGCTGGAAACCACATTTTCAAAGAAAACTGCAAAATCTACTGCAACTAGCTTGCTTTTTAATATTTCTACATACAAAATTACTGTGACTAGTTGAAAAATGTTTTATTTGCATTATATACGAGGGTAGTTCAATAAGTCCTTAGAATGACCAACATATGGCGCGCGAATCGCTCCAAATCATCTGTTTTCAGTCAGCACCACTCCCGACTAGATATATGGTGCAGTCACAGTCCATACGTTCTGAGTTTACGTGTTTTTATAACCAATTGAAAAAAAAATTGTTCGTTAAGAAAAATGAAAAAAAAACGAGTTCCGAGCGGTAATCAAACATTTTCATTTAAAG
>NC_046663.1:124803981-124816154 GCF_010883055.1 Belonocnema kinseyi
AAACTTGAAAAGCGATTGACCAAGTGTATAGATCTCCAAGGAGATTATGTTGAAAAATAAAAAAAAAATTTACCCAAAAAAAATTGTTTTTATACTTCATTCCAAGGACTTATTGAACTACCCTCGTAGTAAAGGCCGGCAATAAATAAAACCCATCTTCAAAAAAAAAAATTTACGAAAAAAGCGGTTTTGTTTTGCTATCTAAGTATACTTACTTACCCCCCTAATATGCTACATAGTCGCGTGCACGGTTTTTGACATACATTTTTGTATGTTTATATTTTCTGAACCAACTTTAAAATAAATAAAAAACTAACATCCCTTTTTCAGGACGTTTTTCTATCTCGCGTTGTTATGCTAAGAATAGGGTTTGAGTTTTCATATTATTTTTATGAATAAGGCAAAATAACCTACAAATTTCTTATCAGATTTTTTACGTATCTCGCGTCTTTTGGCGTAATATTGCAATTTTGGATTTCCTGCATATTACTTACATACGATAAATGTTGTGGTGTCAAATTTCAGACAATTCTAATACTTTCTCAACCATAAATGATAGATTTTTTTCCTATTTTTTTGCTTCACAATGGGCTATGAATCACTTTTGTAAAATTGACCCTTATTTTAACATACTACCACCTGAAATGAAAAAAGTATTTAAAAAATGACTAGGCTATATTTTTTGGCTATTTTTTGGATATATAATGAGCTATGAATCACTTTTGTAAAGTCAAACCTTATTTAAAAAACCACCCCCTGTAATGAAAAAATGTATTAAACAAATGACTAGGCTGGATTTCTTATCTATTTTTTGCTTTTAAATGTGATATTAACAACTTTTGTCAAATCAACCCTTATTTCAAAAAGCGACCCCCTGCACTGCACAAACGTATTTTTAAAAAGTGAAAAAAACAAGATAAAATACACTTATAAACCATGAACACTTATAAAATAGTAACATTGTACTTATAATCGTAATTATTTCTCACCTCTATTCGCTACAAAAATAACCGCCGCAATTTATATCATTTTCCAGTCTATGTGTGTATATTCAAAAAATATCATTGACCTTTTTCGATGTACCTTTGAATGCCTTTAATTAACTTCCAGCTGGACAATTAGGCCTATCAAGCTAGCACCTCTACAAACGAAATTCCCCAATTTCTTTGTATCAGAATTAAGGGGTTTTTTGGGATCTTGAACGCACCAATTTCCGAAAACCACACCTACTAAAAATAAAACTACCCCCTCATTCAAAAACTTAACTTCGGAAAAATACACCAGATTTTGGGCTTATTTTGGGTTTCCGAATGCACGCAAAAATCCAAATGTAACCCATTTTCAAAAAACCACAGCATTGCGGAAAATGAAATCTGCAAAACACAAAATGCACCAGATTTTAGACTTATTTTGGGCTCTCGAATGCACCAAATAAAAGTTTAGAAAAACGACAGCTTTGTACAAAAACACCAACCCACTAGTAAAATTTTAAACCTAGGAATCGGCAATTTTGAAGAGCCCAAAAATAGGAGACTCCATTGATACTCGAAAACACTTTAAAAATATTATTTTTTGGCAAAGTTATATCGAAGTAGTAGAGATAGGTTGATTATAGAGATTAAGGATTTGAGCCCAAAAATCGGTGTGGGTATTATAGTGGAGCCCGAAAATCAAAGTCTTCATTAAAACTGGAAAATTCTGAAAAAAATTATGTTTTTACAATTTCATACCTATGTGGTAAAGAGGAGTTGAATTTAGACGTTAAGGGTTGGAGCCAAACATCGAACAGGGTATTTTTGAGGAGCCCAAAAACCAAAGACTCCATTGACTATGGACAATTCTCAAAAATTTTATTTTTGCACAACTTTATATCGGCGTGGTAGAGAGGGATTGATTTTAGACGTTAAGGGTTCGAGACAAAAAATTGAAAAGAGTATTTTTGTGGAGCCCAAGAAATAAGAGACGACTTTGACACTAGAAAATTCTCAAAAAGATTATTTTTTTACAAAGTTATATCTACGTGGTAGAGAGGGATTAATTTTAGAAGTTAAGGGTTAGAGCCAAAAATCGGAAAGGGTATTTTTGAGGAGCCCAAAAATAAGAGACACCATTGACACTAGAAAATTCTCAAAAAGATTATTTTTCTACAAAGTTATATCTACGTGGTAGAGGGGGGTTAATTTTAGAAGTTAAGGGTTGGAGCCAAAGATCGGAAAGGGTATTTTTGAGGAGTTCAAAAATAGGAGACACCATTGACACTATAAAATTCTCAAAAATATTATTTTTCTACAAAGTTATATCTACGTGGTAGAGGGGGATTTAATTTTAGAAGTTAAGGGTTGGAGCCAAAACCGGAAAGAGTATTTTTGAGGAGCCAAACAATCATAGACACTATTGACACTAGAAAATTCTCAAAAAGACTATTTTTTTACAATTTCATATCTACGTGGTAAAAAGAGGTTGATTTTAAACGTTAAGGGTTGAAGCCAAAAGTCGAAAAGGGTATTTTTAAGGAGCACAAAAACCAAAAACTCCATTGACACTGAAAAATTCTCAAAAAGATTCTTTTTTCAATTATAAATCTGCGTGGTAGAGATGGGTTGATTGTAGACGTTAAGGGTTGGGACAAAAAATCAAAAAGGATACTTTTCAGGAACCCCAAAACCAAAGAATCCATTGACTATGAATAATTCTCTAAAATTTTATTTTCGCACAACTTTATTTTGACGTGGTAGAGAGGGATTGATTTTAGAGGTTAAGGGTTTGTGCCAAAAAATCGAAAAGGGTATTTTTAAGGAGCCCAAAAATTAAAGACTCCATTGACGCTGGAAAATTCTCTAAGAGATTAAGTTTTTACAATTTTATATCTACCTGGTAGAGAGGGTTTGGTTTTAGACGTTAAGGGTAGGAGCCAAGAATCGAAGGGGGTACTTGTAAGGAGCCCAAAAACCAAAGACTCCATTGAATATGGAAAATTCTTGAAAATTTTATTTTTTTACAACTTCATATCGACGTGGTAGATAGGGATTGATTTTAGATTTTAAGGGTTGGAGCCAAAAAATCTAAAAGGGTATTTTTGTGGGGCCCAAAAATAAGAGACATTATTGACACTAGAAAATTCTGAAAAAGATTATTTTTTTACAAAGTTATATCTACGTGGTAGAGGGGGATTAATTTTAGACGTTAAGGGTTGGAGCCAAAAATCGGAAAGGGTATTTTTGAGGAGCCCAAAAATAAGAGACACCATTGACACTAGAAAATTCTCAAAAAGATTATTTTTTTACAATTTCATATCTACGTGGTAGAAAGAAGTTGATTTTAGACCTTAAGGTTCGAAGCCAAAAAATCGAAAAGGGTATTTTTGTGGAGCCCAAAAATTAAAGACTCCATTGATACTGAAAAACCTATAAAAAGATTGAGTTTGTACAATTTCGTATCTGCGTGGTAGAGAGGGGTTGGTTTTAGTCGTTAAGGGTTGGAGCCAAAAATCGGAAAGGTTACTTTTGAGAAGCCCAAAAATCAGAGACACCATTGACTATCGAAAATTCTCAAAAAGATGATTTTTTTACAACTTTTTATACGTGGTAGAGAGAGGTTTATTTTAGACGTTAAGGGTTGGAGAAAAAATAGAAAACGGTATTTTTGATCAGCCCAAAAGTCAGAGATTCCATTTATACCAACCCCTCTCTACCACGTTGATATGAAATTGTAAAAAATCATCTTTTCGAGAACTTTTCAGTGTCAATAAAGTATTTGATGTTTGGGCTCCTCGAAAAGACCCTCTCCGATTTTCGGGCTTCAAACTTAAATGTCTAAAATAAACCCCTCTGTACCATGTATATATGAGTTTTTCAAAAAATAATTTTCTTGAGAATTTTCCAGTGTCAACGTAAATATAACTTTCTCGAAAATTAATCTTTTTTGAGTATTTTGATGTGTCATAAGAGTCTTTGATTTTCGAGCTGATCGAAAATACACTCTCCAATTTTTGGGCTCTAACCGTTAATGCCTAAGATCAACCAACCCTCTCTACCACGTAGATATATAATTTTTGGGCTCTTCAGAAATTAAATATCGAGGTTAAAGTTTATACTACATCGGCGAGGAAATCAGAGGCATCTGCCTTTAAACCTTAACAGCTCAGTCAAAAAAAATGCTAGCGCAACAAAACAACAGTCATATGAAAGCTAAAAGTGTTCTACGTAAATGAGCTTGAAGACGTTTCTAAGAAAAAAATGTCTAAAATTTCAGGATTTACACCAAAAATAAGAGTATCACATCCTCCCGGGTGATTGAAAATAATTACAGAGCTTATCCATTACAGTTTGCAGTTTGAATCGCTTTAATATCTGTGTTAGAACTGAAGATAATATATTTGCACATTTTTGTACTTTTAAGCAACAATTTTTATTATTTTTCAAATTTCCTAACTGTAACTTGTTCACAACAGTTTTCCTCATACTCATGAATTTTTTCAAAATTTCCCCATCGCCCCTTGTATAAGAAATAATGCTTTAAACTTGACTGTTCTTAAGATGGCTGGGAACACCCGTGGGAATTCTGAGTTGAGTGTGCGAAAGAGACAGAAACATGATAAGCACGCCCCAAAGAGTGGAGTATTTTCAGCAATAAGGGTACATAGTATAAAAAAGTGTGAAAGAATCTGCCCGCTACGTGGGCACATTCTCATCGTGAGCGGCGCGCGCGGCTGTTGGTTTTCGCACTTCGCGCTCGATGATGTATTTATCTCGCACTTCGCGTGCGATTATATACAGAAATATCGTATTTACCTCGCGCTACGCGCTCGGTCTCTATATTTTCGCATATTCTTACGCAAACATTTAAAAATTAAGACTCAAAACAGCCATCAGTAAAATTTTGTGATTGTGAATTCTCTTTCGTTAAAAAAGCTTAGCTCGAGAGTTTGAGCGCACCTACGGCCCGCAACTAATGGCAATCGCACTCCGCGCTTAGTCTTTGCATTTCTTTCGCATACGGACGCAGCCCTATTAAAATCGAAGGTGAACGGTCCGACAACTGTAATTTTGTGATTTTGACTCTCTTTTGTTAAAGCTCTTTTGGCTTTAACAAACACATTCTCATCACGTATCATGCTTCGCATTCGATTTTGTCCAACATGTCAACTTTTCTACATTATACACAACACTTTTATATCAATTATAATACATTTTTTATGTAACTCTGCCAGGGATTACTCATTAAAAAATTGCAAAATAAGAAGCAAATTGTATTTATCATGATTATTTTTGTATTTCTTCCTGATTTTGCTTTAAATTGTATTCTAAGCTGCTCTGAAATATGTATCATTTCAATAAATGTATATAATTACAATTCATAATATGCATAAAAATTGAATCATACTAATTCTTATTTCCTTGTTTTTATAATTTAAAAAAAATTTTAATATTGTTTTTTACGATTAAATCAAAACTACTGCGAATCTGCATAGGGTCTAATACAGGAACCTATATAGGGTCTTATATAAGAGCCTATGTCGTCTTTCGTCTTTTCTTTGCTATTTCCAAAAAGTTAATTTTTTAATTTTTAATCTTATGTTTTACGATTAAAAGCAAATCTACTCGTCCTATCGAAAAATGATTAATAATAAATTTATAGATCTTTTTAGGCGAACAACTGCTGTCTGGCCATTTAAGATCATACCTTGTGTCGTTTTTTCAAAGAAATTTACTATTTTTATTTAGAATGTTATTTTTCACAACTAAAACAAAAACTACCTGTCCTATAAAAAATTATAGCTCTTTTTTGGATGAACAAGTTTTGATCATTTTTTTTCGTAGCTTATATCGAAAAGTGATTCATTATAAATTTGTAGTTCTTTCCAGGGCGCGCAATTTGAGCTTTTTAATTTTTTTCGTATCTTGCATAGTTTAACCAAAAAATGAAATTCTTGGATTTTTCATTATTTTTGGTACGATCAAATTTGGAATGTTTAACTTTTCAACCAAATTAAAAAAGTTGTCATAGTCCTGTAGGGCTTCCAAAAAGCAAAGTTTTTCTTCTCCTGACTTTTTTTCATATCATGCGTTGTTTGTCGTAAAATGTTCATTTTAGTTTTTTTTTTATTTTGAAAATGCTCCACTCTGATAATTTTCTTTTTATAGAAAAAAGTCATTGAGATAAATTGTTTGAGTTTCTGAGTACTATGAACAACTGTACATAGAATTTAAAATTCTTTAAAAAATGTGGTTTCAAAAATTTTTGATCGGTTCAAATTTGGAATTTTCAACTTTTCGACCAAATTAAAAAAGTTGTTATCATAATCTTGTAGGGCTTTCAAAAAGCAAAGTTTTTCTTCTCACATTTTTCATATCATGCGTCGTTTGGCTCAAAATGTTCATTTTAGTTTGTTTTTTTTGGATTTTGAAAATGCTGTAACTCTAGTAATTTTTTATTTTTCGAAAAAAGTCACTGGCATAAATGGTTAAATTTTTTGAATACTATGAATAACCATATAGAGAATTTTGGAATTTTGAAAAAAGTGGTCTCAAAAATATTCAAAATGTGCCTACTTTTTGAATTTTCATCCAAAATGGCTGGCTAACGAACTTGGCCTTTACTTTAGGACACTAAACAAGTGTACCAAACACCAATCTAATTGATTAATTTTTTCAAAAGTAATCGTGTTCATAGACAGACATACAGACATACATCCATACATACAAACATACAGACAGACAATACAGACAGACATACAGACAGACACATTCGTAAAAAATCTGTTTTTCGGATTCAGAGGGTCTCAAAACGTGGACATTTGACAAAAACTAGGGGGGGGGGGGGTCAAATTTTACATAAATCTAATACCTTCTCTGATGAGAATGTAAAAAATTGCCTGCGAGAAAGTAATAATCAGCGGAGAAAAATCAGAATCTTGTACAATATTAATTAATTACATTTTAATGTACTCCATTAGCCTCGTTAAATTATTATGAGTGAATCAAAAAAAGATTGAACGAATTCGGACAATATTTTCAATGTTACTTGATCTTCAAAGCTTTATTTTCCTAATTCGTTTACCAATCCAGGGATTCCACATAAGTTATAATTATTATCAATGGTTACATAACGATTGTTTAACAATTATAAAATAAGATTCTTAGAACAAAACCAATTTCGTGTAAAATAAGAAACTCCAATCCAAATTTTAACTTGATTTCAAGTATATTTTGAAATTATCCCAATGAAATGTTACGATTAGATGACAATTCGAATAGAGCATTTTCAGCATTTTAAACTGTATTTCGACTTTTTGCGACTATTTTATGCAACAAAACTCTTAATAATTATAACTTATGTGTTTGCCTGAATTCGCGTCAAGAGAAAGTGTACAAGGGATATGCATAAAATTGCAATTATAATTGATAATATGAGAAACATGCTCAGTCTGAGTAACCCTGCTTTTCATAAGACTAATTTCTGGGCCTGTGACTATTATTGCACAATTAGAGTCTAAGATTGCAATAGAAAACACTTTTTTGTAATATATTGAGAAATTTGAGTCCAAATTTGCATTGGATATCAAGTATATTTCGAAATTATTCCAATGTAATGTTTCGATTAGATGAAAATTCAAATCGAGCATTTTCAAATTTTCAAACTCTGAAGTTCAATGAATTTGCACTTTCTTGAAATTCTGAATCGATTGATATATACTTTTAGGAGTCACTTTTTTCATAAAAAATTGTATTATAATAACAATACCTTTAGTCAAAGTTACCCTACTTTTGAAGAATTATTGTATTTAATTTTTATGAAGAAAGTGATTCCTAAATGTATACATGATTTGATTCATAATTTCAAGAAACGTGCAAATAAATTTTCTGTTAAAAAAGATCTCAATTGACTTTTCACGATCAAAGTATAAATTTTCAAATAAGAAATATGTTTCGACGAATTAAAGGAATTTTAAATCCAAAAAGGTGAATTTTAATGAAAAAAAGGACATTTTAATAAAACTGTTGAATTCTCTACTGAACAGTTGCATTTATATCCAAAATTTATCTTAAAATAGCTGATTTTTTAATGAATACAATTTTTTTCAACTGGTGAATTTTCACCCAGATAAGATTTCAGTTCTTTCTTCAACACCAAAGTGTTAAATTTAAACAAAAAGCTTGATTTTTTTAAACAACTTATTTTAAACAAAAAGGATGACTTTAACAAAATTGTTAAATTTTCTACCAAATAATTGCATTTTTATCCAAGAAAGACGTAATTTCTGCTAAAGCTGGTGAATTTTTAAATCAAAAAGACAAAATGTAAAGAAGGTTTTAATTTTCAACTAAAGAATTGAATTTTTATGTAAGAAAAATGAAGTTTCTTCTAGAACCAACAAATTTTTAAACAAATTTAAAAAAATAGTTAAATTTGTATCCAAAGAAGACTCCAGTTCACTTTTCAACCCCAAAATAATAATCGTATACAATAACTTTATTTTCTCCAAAATAGTCGATTTTTTAGCCAAAAAAGTGACTCCTAAATGTATACATCATTCGATTCAGAATTTCAAGAAACGTGCAAATCCGTTCAACGTCAGAGAATTATTTTTAGCAAATTTTGGGGCAACTTTAGATTTTGTTCATTTCATTGGAGAATCAAGAGAAAATTCAGAAATGATCCTAAGAAGGTTTTCTTGAGATTGGTGCCAGATGTGAAATACAGCATAGACATTGTGACCTTCAGGGCTTAGGACCTGCTGCTGTCCGGGGTAAGGTAAGGGGCATGCAGTGCATTGAGTACAACAGCGTGGGCGTGAAGATCTCCATAATATTTGGCCGCTGGGATCGGCAGTTACTTGCCTTCAATTTACTTCATGCAGACACTTCGTTGTTCCCTGTTTTTTCATATTTATT
This sequence comes from Belonocnema kinseyi, assembly GCF_010883055.1. Classification (NCBI taxonomy): domain Eukaryota; kingdom Metazoa; phylum Arthropoda; class Insecta; order Hymenoptera; family Cynipidae; genus Belonocnema; species Belonocnema kinseyi. The sequence goes on from NC_046663.1 coordinate 124,812,876, forward strand.
TAAGAAAAATTGTTTAGATAGGTACATGCACTTGTAGATGGAAAGTCAATAGATGACATTGATGTTGTAAATTTGGGAAATAATCATTACGAGCCGCGAAATTAGTTTTTAAAAGTAGGGTAACTTTTACTAAGCTTATTGTTAATTTAAGTAATGTTTATCACAATTTCAAAATAATATAGGAATAGGGCATTCTTTTCAGAATGCAGCAATACCATATAAGTCTTATTCTTTATTGTACTTTCGACGAAAATAGTGGCCAACGATGACCTTACAAAAGCTCATGTCCACAGCCCTCTTAAATGTACCCGAAAATCCTTACTTTTTTTACATTTTTCAGTCTGCTAAGCGCAACATTTTTTTTGCATAAACGTCTTAAGGCTCATTTACGTAGAACACTTTCAGCTTTCGTATGACTGTTTTTTGGTTGCGCTAGCATTTTTTTTGACTGAGCTGTAAAGCTTCAAAGGCAGATGCCTATGATTTTCTCGCCGATAGTACTGGGTTGGTGTTTTATGAAATGGGCGTAGTTTTTGGATTTTTTTCGTGCATTTGGGAGCCCAGAATCTGGTGTTTTTTGTTTTTTTCCAAAATTGAGTTTTTAATAGGGGGTAGCTTTATTTTTAATAGGGGTGATTTTTAGAAATTGGTGTTTTTTGCGTTCAGTTGAAGATCATAAAAAAAAGGATTGAAAAAGTTAAATTATATTTTTTATATATACACACATAAAGCGGAAAATGATATTCATTGTGGCGGTTATTTTCGTAACATATAGGTGTAAGATATAATTACGCTTAAAAGTACCATGTTACTATTTTGTAAGTAAGTTCTAGTTATGTAGATATCGACTTTTGTCAATACGTGTTTTCATCACAGGTTATTGTTTTTTTTTATTAGGGTTAATTTTACAAAAGCGATTGATAAGACATTGGAGAATAATGAAAGATTAAATTTAAATGTGCATCAAAGAAATCTATTAATAGATTTCTTTGATGAATCTTTTAAGACGTTTAAATAAATATAAATATGAATATTTTTCGAATTTATACGTTATAGAAAGATATATTAATAAAACATAGGCTAAATAAATGGTTTCGTTAAATTTTACTAAGTCGATTGAGAGGAATAGGATTTTCACTTTTTCTGTTCTCGTTGGGGGATTTTTAGACGGAGAAAAAATCGCATATTGCTAGGAATACAAATTCTTAACTTTTCTGAATTCAATGCTTCTTACCGGGAATGAGAGTCCCAACCGAGGGTCAACTTTTTTTGCATCCCTTCACCTGCAGTCCCTTCCACCGGTGTCCAACTTAAATGTGTCATTTTTTTATCAGCTTTTCATACTATTTTCCCAATTAAATTAAACGTTTATTCATTTGTTTTAAAGAAATTTTATGCGATTTATGATATGCCTCAGACTTTTGCATGACATTTAGTGAATGTCAAAATGCGATAAATGCAATATTCACTGTTAAGTGATCATGCATATAAAAGTTCATATAAATTGCCTTATAATTTCCTGACCAAAATCCAGAAAGTAAAATTTTGAAACATTTCACATGTTAAACTGCATAAGACATAAATATATAAACTAAAAATATAAGACATATAAACTCCTAATCTATAAAAACATAATATTAATAATAATGTTTATTTCAAAGAATATAGATTAAAATAATTAGGTATAATTTTTCATATTAATAATTACAGATAGCTAATAATTTATATTATTCTAAAATTGGAGATAATGAATTTGAAAAATTCTTTATTATAATAAAATCATTCAAACCAATGTTTAGTAAAATAATGAATTTCAAACTGTGATGTGAAATTAAGAAATTTGAAAGGTATAGTTGAAATTGTACACATTCAAACAATCGACAGCTGCAAACTAATGAATTTTGCAATTTAATGCTTAAACTACTTTGTTAAAAATTATGTTGCTTTTTAAAATTAAAATTACTTTTTTCAACTAAAAATAATTCTCTTTTGGCTGAACGCTTACCAGTTTAGTTAGATTTGTCACCTTAGTAGAGAAAATTAATTATTTTGTTGAAAATTAATTTTTTAAACTTGAAATTCAACTGTTCCATTTTCGATTTGTCGATTAAACTATACGTCGTTTAAAATTCGCCTTTTTTGTAGCAAATTAATATTTTTGGTGAAATATTTCACATTTTAATTTCCCAGAGATAAATTTTCTGCAAAATTCTACAGTTGAATTAATAACAGATGAATTTTCTACAAAAATTTAAGGTTGAAATTTTCAACAGTTAAGTTTTCTACAAAATTCAACAATTAAATTCATTAGCGTAAAGAACTCCTCCGCTAGTAAAGCTTTCGTCTAATAAAATTTAAGAAATTTTATGACTTTGAATGAACGTGATCCTTCGAAGCAAACACAGCTTAACTACAATGACAGTCGTGTCACCATTTTTATTGTTTTATGGCGGGGGAAACCAGCTATTCCCTTTTCCTGCAAATTAAAAAATTTTATTGCAAGCAGCTGATGACCAAACGAGTGGCAAATGCCCGACTCGCACTATTACCTGCTAAGGTTACCCCTACCATTACATCCAGCGTAATACCCCTCGCTTGCTTTTTCTCATCTGGGATTATATCTTCGAAGGCTGGCGTGCCGGTCATAGTCCGACTCGCACTGATACCTGCTGAAGTGTACCCCCACCATTGCTACCCCTCACTTGCTTCTACCCAGTATATCTCGCGGCGGGTTAGAGCAGTAGTCGGCACGCAATCAGTGACTTAAAAATAATATATTTGGAATCTACGTATTTTTCCGATTCCAAAGACATATAATTTGTCTATAAAAGTTGAAAATTTGAGAAGAATTTAATATTAAATTGACTGTAAAGCTGATGTTTCTTGATATTAAACTCCTTCAAATTTTTAACTTTTCCAGGAAAGTAATATATCATTGGAATCAGAAACATTGGTGCATGCTGCTAATGCCATTTTCAAATCGATAGTTGAAAGATGAAAAGTTTTAAAATTTCCTGACTTTGACATGCTTGTCGACAAAAAAACCTTCCTGGAGTAAGCTCAATCACACTAAGCTACATGAATAGACTAAATGTAGTAGAAAAAATTAAGTCGGATGGAGCCTGACCATACCTGAAAATTAAGCAAAAAGTTTGCCGACCAGTGGGTTAGAGGCGGGTATACCTGAGATTTTGAAATTAGTATCCATTGTACTTATAATTCCTTTGTATTCGCAATCCTCATTCATAGAATATCTATATATTATTATAATTTGGAAAG
>NC_046663.1:124816254-124817286 GCF_010883055.1 Belonocnema kinseyi
TATACCTGAGATTTTGAAATTAGTATCCATTGTACTTATAATTCCTTTGTATTCGCAATCCTCATTCATAGAATATCTATATATTATTATAATTTGGAAAGCTTAGAATTTAAATTTATTATGTTTTAAATACCTTTGAACTGGAAATTGAAAACTTCGCAAATTTTATCGTAGAAACATATTCTGTGAATTTAAATTAATGGAACTATTAACCTTTAGAGGACGGGTAAGTTTCCGTTCAAATAGAGTTTTGATTTGACCAAAAATTTATGCATAATTTCAACAGAAAACTCATTTCAAGTCCGCGACCTGGCAGGTGGTCGATATGTCGACCAGTCCCGTCCGCAACGAAACGAACCCTTGAGGCACCCTTGACCTTGAAAATCACTATCTCAAGGTCATTTTTTTATATCTTAGCGTTATGGTTAGCATACGCATGTTTCTTGAGGCGCTGAGTAATAAAAAAATAGTGCAAAAAATCCTGAACGCAGAAGTGACCTTGAAAATCGAGATTTCAAGGTTAATGATACATTTATTTATTTGTTGCTATTTTAGCGTCAAAGTTGTTACATGCATGTTTTTATGTACCTAGTACTAAAAAAATAGTGGAAAAAATCTTGACATCATTCTTGACTTCAGAATGACGATCTTTTTCCTACCAAAAGTGTATAAACCGAGTTTTTAGTCCAAACAAAAAATTTTTTAACCTTAGAATGACGATTATCAAGGTCAAAAAGTCTTCAGGAAGATTCTCACTATTTTCCTCTTATTCAAAGCATCAAATTTTGCCCGAAAACATCAAATAGTTGGCGGGCATTGGGTGTTCGATATTTCGACCACCCCCGTCCTCTAAAGGTTAATGCTTTTAATTTGAAATAAAATAATTTTACTATATAAATATTCTAAAGAAATTAAATTTCGCACACACAGAATTTGAAATTTATAAAATTTACACGATAATAATTTAAAAACTGGCCAATGTTATTATCTTACATATTATTCAGTTTTTTAAAGTTTTCAGTTTAAAATACA
>NC_046663.1:124817386-124821427 GCF_010883055.1 Belonocnema kinseyi
ATTTGAAATTTATAAAATTTACACGATAATAATTTAAAAACTGGCCAATGTTATTATCTTACATATTATTCAGTTTTTTAAAGTTTTCAGTTTAAAATACATGCACATTATTACTTTGAATTTCAAAATATTGTACAACTAGTACTAGGTTGATTCAATGTACATATTAATATAAGAATCATGTTTAATCATAAAAAATAATTAAAACGTTTAGAATAAACATTATTGTAAATAGTGATTGTAGCCAAATGTTTGATAAACAAAAATGAATTTTTGGGCAATTATGCGTATGAAAAAATTCGGTCGATAAATTAAAATGAGATTGAATAATAGCACTGCGTGCTAAGATTCACTCTGTAAAAATTCCTGGAATATTTTATGACTAATACTTAACTATTATAAATTGTTCATCAAAATATTTATTACTACATTTTTATTATCATTTGTGACTAACTGAGAGATTCATCTTAATCTCAAGCTATTTGAATGGAGGAAACGAATTTCTTGTACTTCAATTTCTAAAAGATAAAAATTTATTCATCTAATTTGTTCCTGGAACTAGAAATTGTAATATTTTACGATATTTTATGATAACTAATTTTTTAACTAAAAATTCTTCTTTTAGGATCCGTATTATCCCTCCCCCCCCCCCCCCCCCCCCTATGCCATTTAATAATAACGTGAGACGATGAAGTGTGGTGAAATCTTACTGTTTTTTATTAATCAACAAAGTAGTTAAATTTTCAAAGAAGCACAGGAATTTTCAACTAAAAATTATAAGTTCTTAACGACAAATGTAATAGTTAAAAAAAGGAATTAATTTTTAAAAATTAAATCAAGTTAACAAACATTATTGTTTAAACAATTCATTATTTATAACAATATTAGCTTAGAATAATGCTAGAAACTCGAAGCTTTTTTCTAATATTTTCCACTTCAAATTCTAATGAGGTTATAATTAAATCATGTCAACAAACATAATTGTTTATTCAATTTATTATTTATAACAATATTATCTCAGAATAATACTAGAAGCTCGATGTTTCTAATAACATTTTCCACTTTAAATTCTTATGAGGTTTTAATTAAATCGCCGGGGAAACCCTGGAAATCACCGGAATCTTAATCAATGATCGGGATTCTTTTATTTTGCCTGTCACTCTAAAAATAAAAATTTAAAGTGTTCAATTTTCATTTGAAGCTTGAATTTTTCAGACTGGTCCCTTTAATCAGTAACATTTGATTCTCAACCTTTTTCCATTTTGCCAACATTTTTTACGATTAAAGTAAAACAATTCAAACGCATAAAGCTCAAAGATTCCGTTTGAAACAGGTAAATATATAATTAACTAGAAGCTATACTTACAATATCATCTAATTTTTAATATTTCTAGGAACTTTAGTCAAATTTATTTCTTCTTTTTCAGCCGTTCAATATGCTTAAACAGGTTCAAAATTTGATTTCAAAATCTCCAAAAATCTAAATTTTGTTGAAAATGTTATGGAATGTTTTTTAATTTGTTATCATTTTTTAAATTCTTTTTAAACTTCTTAACAATTCCTTTTTACATGATCGAGTTTTTTATAAAACTTTTAATAAATCCTGCAAAATTGAAATAAGCTGTTAAAATCTTCCATATTATTTTCGGACAATTTTGGAAAACTTTTTAAATGTTTTTAAATATATTCTTAAAATTAATTTTTAAAAATAATCATTTTTACCTTTCCAATTGAGCCTCCCGCGATAAAAATGGAACACGCTCGAAATGCCTTGGTTTCAGTTAGCCTCTTAGTTATTCTCGTTCTTGATTTTTTCAAGTCGGATTTTTAATTTCTTTGAATTAAGATATGCTTAAAAAAATTGAAAATCTGACTTGAAAAAATCAAGAATGAGAATAATCAAGAGGCCAACTGAAACCAAGGCATTTCGAGCGTGTCCCGTTTTGATCGCGGGAGGCTTATTTTTTAAATAAATATCGGTAAATTGCAAAATAAGGAAGTTCTAAGTTTCATAAATGACAATTTTGGCAATCTTTCTAAATCTTTTTAAATATATTCTTATAAATTAATTTTAAAAAATAATCATTTTTAATTTTCCAATTTTAAAATAAATATCGGTAAATTGAAAAATAAATAAAGTCAAAGTTTCATAAATGACAATTTTGGAAATCTTTTTAAATCTTATTAAATACATTTTCAAAATTAATTTTTTAAAATAATCATTTTTAACTTCCCAACTTTAAAATAAATATCGGTAAATTGAAAAATAAATAAATTCTAAGTTTCATAAATTGTACAGATAAAATTTTCAAAAAAAATCACGCTATAAGTTTCAATGTTCTAAATTGAACAATGAAACAACCAATCTCGAATTTTTTTAAATTATATAATTTTAAGCAATTTTAAGTGAAAAGCATTAAAACTTAAAAGATTACATTTTTTCATGAACACTTTTTAAATTAGAACTTAAATCCTTCCAATTTTGAATTGCCACATATCAATCATTGTTCAATTGTAATTTATACATCAAAATTTGTTTTTAAATCTTGTTAAATATTCAATAAAATTTTTTTTTTCAATGAAAAATCATTTAAAATACGTACAGAAATCCTAAGTATACGAGGTGTGTTCAAAAAGTAAGGTGACTTTTCAATTTTCGCGGGCTACGTACATTCAAGTTTAAAATTTTTTGTTTTGTTGTGTTGGTACACTTGTCACGATCATATGTTTACAGTTTTGACCATATAGCTCGTGTTGTTTTTCTGACGTTAGAAGGGTTTGGTGTGCTCGGCGATTTTCGTCTTTCCAAAAAACTGAAACAAAGAGTTTGCGTTAAATTTTGTGTGGAAAATGGAATCCAGTGCTCTAAAACACTTGAAATATTGACAGTTGCATACGGTGAGTCTACTCTGAGTAAGAAAAATGTGTATAAGTAGTACAAGTTGTTCCCAGAAGGCCGAGAGAATTTCAAAGACGAACCTCGCTCTGGACGTCCCAGCACGTCAACAACAGATGAAAACGTTCAAGCAGTGGAAGAAATGGTGTTGAAAAATCGCCGAATTACCATCAGAGAAGTTGCTGAAGATGTTAGCATATTGGTTGGCTCATGCCATGCTATCGTTTTGGACGTTTTGGGCATGAGACGTGTGTCAGCGAAATTTGTTCCTAACGTGCTTAATTTTGATCAAAAGATCCATCGCATGACCATCGCTCAGGAGATGTTGTATGAAGTCAATAATGATCCTGATTTTCTCAAAAAAGTTATAACTGGGGATGAATCGTGGGTATATGGTTATGACGTCGAAACTAAAGCCCAATCGTCTCAGTGGAAGCATCCTGAGTCTCCAAGACCGAAAAAAGCACGTCAAGTTCGGTCAAATGTGAAGGTTTTGCTCACTGTCAATAAGGAGTATTACCTTTAAGTTATGCGCCGTTTGGGAGCGGCGATACGCAAAAAACGTCCGGAACTTTGGAAAAATAATTCGTGGCTTTTGCATCACGATAATGCACCTGCTCATACATCGTTGCGTGTGAAAGATTTCCTGACCAAAAAGAGCACCACAGTCATGCCTCAGTCTCCATATTCGCCGGATTTGGCCCCCAGTGGCTTTTTTCTTTTCCCAAAACTGAAGAGACCCATGAAAGGGCATGGATTTTCAACCATTGAGGAGATAAAAACTGCATCGCTGAAAGAATTCAAGGCTATACCACAAAATGATTATCAGAAGTCCTTCGATGATTGGAAAAAGCGTTGGCACAAGTGTATTATATCTGAGGGGAATTACTTTGAAGGGGACAACATAAATATTGAGGAATAAATGAATATTTTTTGAGAAAACCTTAAAGTCACCTTATTTTTTGAACACACCTCGTATTTTGTTGCTATCTGAAAAGTTTAAAAATAATTTAAAAACGTCAAAATCCTATTTCAAGATCTTCAAAAATATATATTTCGTTAAATTCTTTGAATTAGTTTTGAATCTCTTAAAAACCTCTACTTATCTTTTAACCTAATCGATTTTTTTCTAAAGTGATAATTGT
>NC_046663.1:124821527-124823764 GCF_010883055.1 Belonocnema kinseyi
ATTTGAAATTTATAAAATTTACACGATAATAATTTAAAAACTGGCCAATGTTATTATCTTACATATTATTCAGTTTTTTAAAGTTTTCAGTTTAAAATACATAAACATTATTACTTTGAATTTCAAAATATTGTATAACTAGTACCAGGTTGATTCAATGTACATATTAATATAAGAATTATGTTTAATCATAAAAAATAATTAAAACGTTTCGAATAAACATTATTGTAAATAGTGATTGTAGCCAAATGTTTGATAAACAAAAATGAATTTTTGGGCAGTTATACGTAGAAAAAATTCGGTCGATAAATTAAAATGAGATTGAATAATAGCATTGAATAATAGTACTTCAATTTCTAAAAGATAAAAATTTATTACTCTAATTTGTTCCTGGAACTAGAAATTGTTATATTTTACGATATTTTATGATAATTAATTTTTTTAACTAAAAATTCTTCTTTTTAGGATCCATATCATTTCCCTCCCCCTCCCCTGTGTCATTTAATAATAACGTTAAACGATGAAGTGTGGTGAAATCTTACTGTTCTTTATTAATCAACAAAGTAGTTCAATTTTCAAAGAAGCAGTTGAATTTTCAAATAAAAATGATAAGTTTTTAACGACAAATGTAATAGTTGATATTTTAAGAAGGAAAATATTGTTAATTTAAATCAAAAGCAGCTAAAGAGAATAAAAAAGAACCAATTTTTAATAGAAAAGTGAAATCCTTACTCAAAGCAGGTGAATCTTCAACTAAAAAGTTATTTGCATTTTTAATCAAAATATATACTTTCCGTAAAGAAGTTCAATATTTCATGAAATAGTTACAAATAGTTAAAAAAGCATTAATTTTTAAAAATTAAATCAAGTTAACAAACATTATTGTTTAAACAGTTCATTATTTATAACAATATTAGCTTAGAATAATGCTAGAAATTCGAAGCTCTTTCTAATATTTTCCACTTCAAATTCTAATGAGGTTATAATTAAATCATGTCAACAAACATAAGTGATTAATCAATTTATTATTTATAACAATATTATCTCAGAATAATGCTAGAAACTCGATGTTTTTAATAACATTTTCCACTTTAAATTCTAATGAGGTTTTAATTAAATCGCCGGGAAAACCCTGGAAATCACCTGAATCTCAATCAATAATCGGGATTCTTTTATTTTCCCTGTCACTCTAAAAATAAAAATTTAAAGTGTTCAATTTTTATTTGAAGCTTTAATTTTTCAGAGTGGTCACTTAATCAGTAACATTTGATTCTCAACCTTTTCCCAATTTGCCAACGTTTTTTACGATTAAAGTGAAATAATTCAAACGCATAAAGCTCAAAGATTCCGTTTGAAACAGGTAAATATATAATAAACTAGAAGCTATACATAAAATATTAACTAATTTTTAATATTTCTAGGAACTTTAGTCAAATTTATTTATTCTTTTTCAGCCGTTCAATATGCTTAAACAGTTTCAAAATTTGCTTTTAAAATCTTCGAAAATCTAAATTTTGTTGAAAATGTTATGAAATGTTTTTTAATTTGTATTCATTTTTTAAATTATTTTGAAACTTCTTAACAACTCCTTTTTATATGATCGAGTTTTTCATAAAACTTTTAATAAATCCTGCAAAATTGAAATAAGCTGTTAAAATCTTCCATATTATTTTCGGACAATTTTGGAAAACTTTTTAAATCTTTTTAAATATATTCTTAAAATCTTGTGAAAGATTTCCTGACCAAAAAGAGCACCACAGTCATGCCTCAACTTCCATATTCACTGGATTTGGCCCCCAGTGACTTTTTTCTTTTCCCAAAACTGAAGAGACCCATGAAAGGACATGCATTTTCAACCATTGAGGAGATAAAAACTGCATCGCTCAAAGAATTCAAGGCTATACCACAAAATGATTATCAGAAGTGCTTCGATGATTGGAAAAAGCGTTGGCACAAGTGTATTTTATCTGAGGGGGATTACTTTGAAGAAGACAACATAAATATTGAGGAATAAATGAATATTTTTTGAGAAAACCATAAAGCCACCTTATTTTTTGAACACACCTCGTATTTTGTTGCTATCTGAAAAGTTTAAAAATAATTTAAAAACGTCAAAATCCTATTTCAAGATCTTGAAAAATATATATTTCGTTAAATTCTTTGAATTAGTTTTGAATCTCTTAAAAACCTCTACTTATCTTTTAACCTAATCGATTTTTTTCTAAAGTGATAATTGT
>NC_046663.1:124823864-124825448 GCF_010883055.1 Belonocnema kinseyi
AAAATATATATTTCGTTAAATTCTTTGAATTAGTTTTGAATCTCTTAAAAACCTCTACTTATCTTTTAACCTAATCGATTTTTTTCTAAAGTGATAATTGTTCAATTTTTATTTATTCTTCCAAATTTCTTTTTGGTTTTAAACTCTTTTTAGGAATTCTGTAAAAAATAATTTATAAAAGAAAAAAAATCATTGAAAATTTTCCCATAAACTCTTAATCAATCCTGCAATATAAAAAAAATCTTAAAAGTTTCTAATTTTTCGATAAAATTTTGGTAATCTCTTGAAATCTTTTTAATTATGAAATTTCAATAAAAATGTAAATTTTTAATTCAAGAAAACAGTTTAATAGATTAATATAAATATTTATGTCAAGTTTTTACCAAGAAAAATAATCTTTTACCAAGAAACAAGACTATTTAACATACGAATGTGTAACCAAATAATAGAATTTTCAACTAAAAAAATGTGCGAACATCAATAAAATAGTGTAACTATAAATTTTAAAAATAAATTTTTGAAAAAAACTACTTTTCAAACGGAAAATATTTAAATTTGCAATAAAATTAATTTTTAACTACAAAATTGAATTTTCATCCAAGGAGATTAAGTTTCAACCAAAACGCAACCAATTTTCTACAAACTACTTACGTTTTTCTCGGAAAAAATTAATTTTGAACTGAGTAAATTAGTTTTCAACCGAGAAATATACTAAAATATAGTATTTTTTTATGTATGTTATATATATAATTTTCCAACTAAAAAGACGAATATTATAAAATAAAGTTGAAACAATTTCAATTTTATGAAAGATTTTTTGTAATCTTCTCCACTCGACAGCGAGATTGCTGTGCCGGGCTTTGCCAGCGGGGGGCCCTTTTGTCCTAATGAGGCATAAAATGCCATACATAAAAATGCTATAGTTTCGCAATCAGAAAATTAAAAATGTTATATTAGGCATGTTTTTTGTTTTGCGATTCCTACGATATGTAACTTGCAATTAAGATATTGAAATTAGACTAAGTTATGGCAGATATTAGTTTGTTTTCACCCTGACTAGATAGCATTATGTAATTTTCCGTAAAATAGTTGAAAATGCATCAGTTTATTTGGTAGAAAATGCGCCTGTTGACAATTTAATAGAATTCACGGATTCTTACCCAACTGCCTAGAAGTATATTACATTTGAAACCAAGTACTTGAATTTTTAAATCAGAAAGAAGAATCCTTAACAAAACAGTATACAAAATAAGTTATTTATTATGGACATACACATATAGGCATACACATTAATTTTATAATATTAAAAATGATGGTCGATTCTTGGGCAATCGAACAGAACTAGGGGGTGAAATAAAGAATTTTGAAAAATTAGGGCCTATTAGTGTATTAAGCACAAGGGCAATTTGTTAAAAGGAAATTAAACTTCACTTTCCAGGGAATAGAATTAAAATGAATATACTAATTATAGTAGATTATAATATGGAAAATATAAGAGCATTACTTCCACCGGATGAGTAATTTCCTAAAGAATTCCAGGGGCTGTCAAGAAACTCTCTGGAGTATGCATTTCAATCAATCAAT
>NC_046663.1:124825548-124827094 GCF_010883055.1 Belonocnema kinseyi
TGGAAAATATAAGAGCATTACTTCCACCGGATGAGTAATTTCCTAAAGAATTCCAGGGGCTGTCAAGAAACTCTCTGGAGTATGCATTTCAATCAATCAATTGTGTCCAATTTTCTTCCAGTTTCTTCATAGTAGATTTAACTATTCGTCTGATTGTCTAACACTTGTAAATTAATTAGTGCATAATATTTAAATAAAAAAAATATAATTAGTTTAGATTTCTTAGTAGCGTCAATAACACTGACAATAAAATATTATTAATTAATCGCTTTATCATAAAACCTGAATGTCTGAGGGAGTCAGCATCTTGGAACTAGAAGTATTGCCAGTTTCCATTCTGTGTTATTGAGAGAATCATTCTCCGAGGTCTTTTAATCAATCTAGGAGTTAAAGTTGGCTTAATCTTAAATTTATCCCATAACTATTTTAAGAAATATTTCGCAAGTTATTTGCAAGCCCAAGGGAATAATTTCGATTCCAAATGTATCAAAACAATTCATCTTTGCTCTTCGAGAAATTATTATTATCATGAAATCTGCTTCAATTTTATTTTAAAGTTTAATTGGATCTCAAATTTAATCAAGCGACAAAAATTCATTTGTTTAAACCAAGCTTTATCGACGAAAATTGCTTCATTTTGCCGGGAAAACCGTTCCCACAAGATTTAATTAGTAATTTGCAATACCTATTAATTATATTAAATTATCAAGCGTATGTACACAATCGTTAGTGAATTTATTTAAAAACAAATTAATATTTCAGTTATTCAATCAAGTTTAATTCAAAAGTATACTGAAATCTGAACATTTATTTCAGGTACATAAAAAAGTTATACTATTTCAAAAATAATAAAGGGCTGTTAAATTTGTACGACCAAATATCCAGTATTGTTCTACATTTCAGTACAGTTTTTATAAGCAGAAAATTGATTTCAGATTAGATTTGGAAAGTAGTTAATTGTTTAATTTTCGACTGCAGTTTAAAATTAATTATTTAACTCAGCATTGATTTTTATGATTTTTTTCAACTATACAATATTATTATATTAAATACAACATAATAAATTATACCTAATTATTCTAATTCATTATTATTATTATGTTTTTAAAGATCAGGTGCTTATATAATAATAATAATAATAATAATAATAATAATAATAGTAATAATTAGAGGATGTTCTTTATATTCAATATATTCTATATTAGAAGCTATTTAATATCAATATTATTAATATTTTACAAGATGCCGACTCCCACAGGCATTCAGGTTTTATAATGAAGCGATTAATTAATAATATTTTATTGTCAGTTTTATTGACGCTATTCAGAAATCGATACTAATTATATATTTCATTTAAATATTAAGTACTAATTAATTTATAAGTGTTAGACAATCAGACGAATAGTTAAATCTACTATGAAGAAACTGGAAGAAAATTGGACATAATTGATTGATTGAAATGCATACTCCAGAGAGTTTCTTGACAGCCCCTGGAATTCTTTAGGAAATTACTCATCCGGTGGAAGTAATGCTCTTATATTTTCCA
>NC_046663.1:124827194-124835386 GCF_010883055.1 Belonocnema kinseyi
CTTTCCAAATTATAATAATATATAGATATTCTATGAATGAGGATTGCGAATACAAAGGAATTATAAGTACAATGGATACTAATTTCAAAATCTCAGGTATACTCGCCTCTAACCCACTGGTCGGCAAACTTTTTGCTTAATTTTCAGGTATGGTCAGGCTCCATCCGACTTAATTTTTTCTACTACATTTAGTCTATTCTTGTAGCTTAGTGTGATTGAGCTTACTCCAGGAAGGTTTTTTTGTCGACAAGCATGTCAAAGTCAAGAAATTTTAAAACTTTTCATCTTTCAACTATCGATTTGAAAAGGGCATTATCAGCATCCACGAATGTTTCTGATTCCAATGATATATTACTTGCCTGGTAAAGTTAAAAATTTGAAGGAGTTTAATACCAAGAAACATCAGCTTTACAGTCAATTTAATACTAAATTCTTCTCAAATTTTCAACCTTTATAGGCAAATTACATGTCTTTGGAATCGGAAAAATACGTAGATTCAAAATATATTATTTTTAAGTCACTGATTGCAAAATTACGAATTTCTTTATCTCAAAGTTTTTTCTCATTTTCTAACAAAGGACTCCTGAGGAAAGCGGAGGTCTGCCCAAGCTCACAGGTAGTGCCCTGAAAGTAGGTCATAGGGCAGCCTGAGCAGCGTAGCCTGCCCTGGGCAAGAGCGTGCCGACCACTGCTCTAACCCAGTGGTCGGCAAACTTTTTGCTTAATTTTCAGGTATGGTCAGGCTCCACCCGACTTAATTTTGTCTACTACTTTTCGGTCTATTCATATACCTTAGTGTGAGTGAGCTTACTCCAGCAAGGGTCTTTTGTCCACAGGCATGTCAAAGTAAGGAAATTTTAAAACTTTTAATTTTTTAATCAGCGATTTGAAAATAGCATTATCAGCATCAACGAATTTTTCCGATTCCAATGATATATTACTTGCCTAGAAAATTTAAAAATTTGAAGGAGTTTATAATCAAGAAACATTAGATTGACAGTCAATTTAATACTAAATACTTCTCAAATTTTCAACCTTTATAGACAAATTACATATCTTTGGAATCGGAGCAATACTTAGATGCCAAATATATTACTTTGAAGTCACTGATCGCAAAATTACGAATTTTTTAATTTCACATTTTTTCCCATTTTATAACAAAGGACCCCCGAGGAAAGGGATGATCTGGCCAAGCACGCAGGTACTGTCCTGTAAGTAGGTCGTAGGGTAGCCAAGGCAGGCTACCTGCCCTGGGCAAGAGCGTGCTGACCACTGTTCTAACCCGAAGCGTGATATACTGGGTAGAAGGAAGTGATGGGTAGCAATGGTGGGGTACACTTCAGCAGGTATCAGTGCGAGTCGGACTATGACCAGCAGCTCATAATGCGAGTCGGCCATTTGCCGCAAAACTCATTACGGGTAAACCAACTTACCTTTTTCAAAATCTGTTCCGTTTATGACTTGATCCTTTTATGAACTTATTTGTGTTACTTCCATCCCATACATACATGCGTACATACATTTTCATTGAAAATTCGTCTCTTCTGGTTTAAAAAATAATGCCTTTTGGTAAAAATTCATCTTGTTAGTTTAAAATTTAATTATTTGATGGAAAGTTCAACTACTTCATGGAAAGCTTAACTTTTGATAAAAATGTAAATAACTCTCTTTTTCATTCGATTTAAATGCTTTTGATTTAAATTAATAATCTTTTCTTGCTTAAAAGATCAACTAAATTACCTTGAGAACTCGCCCGTTTTTCGCTGAAAATTCAACTACTTGTTTGAAAGTTGAACTCCTTTGTTAGTGATAAAAACCAGCAAGATCACCCCATCGTCGAACGTTATTATTGAATGACACAAGGTCGGGATGAAATCGATACGGACCCAAAAAGTGGAATTTAAAAAAAAATTTAATAAATTACCATCCAAAAACAAAATGAAGTTTAAAGTAAAAAAGAAAAAATTTAAGCTGTGAGTAGGTTATTCCATTTTTCAGTGAAGACATTTAATTTTGAATTTAAAAAAAAATCAAATAAAAATGGTAATTTTTCACGAAAAAAACAAACCAAAAATACGAACTTTCAACACAATACGTGGATTGACCCAAATATTTTTAAAATTAATATATGGTAAAATATAACAATTTATATCTTCATGGCCAAATTAGATAAATAAATTTTAAATTTTGGAAAACCAAGTACAACGAATCCATTGCTTCCATTCAAATAGCTTGAGATTAAATTGAATGTCCAAATTAGTCACAAAAGTCTCAAAATATTTTAATTTAGAAACCGATTTTTTCCACTACCCAAAATGTAGAATTTATTTATCTAAACTGGCCATACAAATTTCACTTGTTATATTTCACTAATTATTATCGAAGATATATTATTTTTAGTAAGAATGACATCAATCTTAAATTTTAAATTATTTTTGTGATTAAACGTAATTCTCATATTAATATGTACACTGAATCATGCTGAGTAAACAATATTAAAAAATTTACAGACATAAAAGTCAAAGATTTTAAGTTAAAAAGTGAGTAATATGTAAGATAGTAACTTTAGTAAATTTTTAAAAATAGTACCGTTTAAATTTTATGAATTTTAAATTCTGTGGTTTTGAAATTCAATTTCTTTAGAATCTTTATGGATGGTGGTAAATTATTATATTTTAAATTGAAATCATTAATAGTTCAATCATTTTAAATTTATAGAAAATGTTCCTAGGACTAACAATGTCTTGTTCATTTTTAGTATTAACTGTTTCGCCAGACACACGACAGATTGAATTTGTTTAAATATTCTTTCTTTGTTTTAATTCTGCACATGAAATAAAATAATGATTGTTTAGTACACGTTACTTCAATATTATTAAATATAATATTCAATGCAATTGTAACTTTTTGTACTCACAATTTAAATTCCCTAAAAATTTGTTTTCTTTATAAATGATTCAAAATTTAATTGTCAAATCAAATTAAAAAGTAGCAAGAAATTCACGCGTCCTAGAGTTTCTATTACCTCTTATTAAAAACATAATAAATTTTGAAGTCCATAATAACAAATTTTTCTGTATTAAACGTTAAAAAATTGTTAAATGGACTTAAATAATTGATTATATTATGATATCTAACAAATACAAAAAATTAATTAATTTCCATTTTTATGATCTGTTAATACCAATGCAAAGAATTTTTCCCTCAGTTGCGAAAGCGTTTTTTTAAACTTTTCTATCAAGAGTTAAAAAGTACTTTTTATTTTAAAAGTTTTTTTTAATCATTCAATTTTAAAGGTTTGTATTTCAAAAAGTTTACATTTTGAAGTGTTGAAATTACGAAAATTTAATTTTTTATCTTAGAAAAATTTGAGACATCAATTTTAATTTTTTTTAATGTAATAAAAATTTAAAATTTTACAATTTAAGCAGCTTTGACTTTGAAACATTCAATTTACTTTAAAGTAGTATCAAATTAAAAATTATTTTTATTATAATTGCTAATGCAATTTCAATTCCTTTGAATTTTAAGTTGTCAATTTTTAATGACTTTGATTTTTTCTATTTTCAAAATTTTATTCGGAAATAATTTGATTTACAGATTCTCGATTTAAAAAAAAAGCTTTTAAATTTTGAACGCCTTGAATTTATTTTTGACCACCCATTTTTATTATTATTAGTACTTTCTTAATTATTCAGTATTATCAATGCCGAAAACATTTATTTGTGAACAGTTATCGGCAATCGCATAGTTTAAAAGAGCTGGAACTCTCGAGAATCCGGCTACCACGCAAAGTTCAGCCTACTGTCGTAAACCGCATACCCAACATGTTGCCACTTTGGCTCCCGACTGTTTCAGTGGCCGGATTAAGCCGGCGGCAGTAGTTCTGGTCGGATTTTTACTGTCGCCTGCCAATCCGCCGAATACTACCTGAACCATTTTATTTTGTATCTTAACGCTCAACCTATTTTTTTGCCTAAAGATTTTCTTTTCCTTGTCCTACTATAAGCTTCTATCTCAGTGGTCGGCAAACTTTTTGCTCAGTTTTCAGGTATTGTCACGCCCGCCCCAACTTAATTTTTTCTACTACTTTTCGATCTATTCATGGACCTCAGGGTGAGTGAGCTTACTCCAGCAGGGGTCTTTTGTTTACATGCATGTCAAAGTAAGGAAGTTTGAAGACTTTTAATTTTTCAGCTAGCGATTTGAAAATAGCATAATTAGCATGTATGCATTTTTTCGATTCCAATGATATATTACTTGACCAAAAATTTAAATATTTGACAAGCTTCAGCTTCAGCTTCAGCTTAATATTCAATTTAATACTAAATACATCTCAAATTTTCAACCTTTATAGACAAAGTAAAATGTCTTTGGAATCGGAATAATACGTAGATTCCAAATATATTACTTTCAAATCACTGATTGCAAAATTAAGAATTTTTTAATCTCACATTTTTTTCCATTTTCGAATAAATGACTGATGAAAAAAGGGATGGCCTGCCCAAGCTCGCAGGTACCTGACCAAAAAGTAGGTCGTTGGTCAGCCCGGTCAGGGTAGTCTGACTTGGTCAGGAGCATGACGACCACTGTTCTAACTTGGCTCTTAATGTGTTTAAGAGAAAATATTTAATTTAGTCCCATAATATAATCAAAATTAAAAGAACATAAGGAAATATTGAAAAATAGACCGTCTCATATTCGTTATCAGTTACAACTTCAATACTATTAGGAAAGTAAAGCTACTACTAACTTCTCGGAAGCTTGAAGTTCTTGATAGCACTGTTGAATATCCATCTTTCGTACAAGAGAATAGATTAAAAACTGTTACATATTCATAATTTAAAATTGTATACTAAACAACGTTCGTTTGTTTTAGGGATTCCACTATGAATAATAACTAAATGGAATGTATATTATTTTATAGTTTTATATTTCAATGTATCCTTTACTCATGTACATAATTTTTGGAAATTCGCAAAAATTTCTCCTGAAGATTATCTTTTTAGTTATAAATTCTATTATTTGGTTGCAAAGGACCCCGCACTAAATGTATGGGAAAATGGCTTTCGGTGGATTTAGCTGAAACTTTGTAATTTTTAAGGTTATAAGTGCCGGATGAAATATCCGTAAAATTTTTTTTTTTTAATGGACAGTTTTAGCGCTATGCGGCGCTAAGCGCTCAGGATCAGTGAATAAAACGAATTATAACAGATTTTGTTACAAAAGCGATGTCAACATAGAAATCACGGTTCAGATCGTGGTCTGTTATATTTTCGCCTACACATTTGACTCATATAGCGCGCTTCTCAAAACGATCAAACGTTAAGCGCCCAAGATTTTAACTTGACTAATTCATCACTTATTTAGATGCAGAAATGGTACCCAAAATAACATTAGTAACTAGTGCGCACATTCCGATAATAACAGTGTACCCTTTGCAAGAGGGCCGAACGCTAAGCACCCATGGTCAGCGAATAGAACCAATCCCAGTAGCTTTTGCGAAATATTAAACTATTTCTGACTCTTGATTCGGGTTCGCTTGTTCACCTCTATTAGCAGCGTCTAGAATTTGTGATT
The DNA here is from genome assembly GCF_010883055.1 of Belonocnema kinseyi. Classification (NCBI taxonomy): domain Eukaryota; kingdom Metazoa; phylum Arthropoda; class Insecta; order Hymenoptera; family Cynipidae; genus Belonocnema; species Belonocnema kinseyi. The sequence goes on from NC_046663.1 coordinate 124,832,775, forward strand.
CTTTTGTGAAAGGCCTTTGAAAAAGTGATTTCTTAGTCAAGTTCAAATCTTCTGCGCTTAGCGTTTGTCCGTTCTCAGAAGCGCGCTATATGAGTCAACGGTGTTGACTCATATTGTCATTGGTTTGGCTAAACATGTTACTGACCACTTCTTGATGCGTGTTTCGTATACAGACATCGCTTGTGTCGCTAAAGCTAGGATTGGCTCTATACGCTGATCCTGGGCGCTTAGCGTTCGGCCCTCTGGCGAAAGGTACACTGTTATTATCGATGTGCGCACTAGTTACTAATGTTACTTTGGATACCATTTCTGTCTTTAAAAAAGTAATTACTTAGTCAACTTCAAATCTTGGGCGCTTAGCGTTTGATCGTTTCGAGAAGCGCGCAATATAACTCATTGGTTTGGCTAAACATATTACTGACTACTTTCTGATGCGTGATTCTTATAGTGACATCGCTTTTGTCGCTAAGGTTACTAGGATTGGTTTTATTCGATGATCTTGAGCGCTTAGTGCTTACGACGGGTACACTGTTATTATCGGAATGTGCGCACTAGTTACTAATGTTACTTTGGGTACCATTTCTGCCTTTAAAGAAGTGATTAATTAGTCAAGTTAAAATCTTGGGCGCTTAGCATTTGATCGTTTTGAGAAGCGCGCTATATGAGTCAACGGTGTAGGCGAAAATATGACAGACCACCATCTGAACCGTGATTTCCGTGCTTACATCGCTTTTGTAACTAAATCTATTGTAATTCGTTCTATTCACTGATCATGAGCGCTTAGCGTTCGGCACTCTTGAGAACAGTACAATGTAATTATCGGAATGTACGCACTAGTTACTAATGTTACTTTGGGTACCATTTCTGCCTTTAAAGAAGTGATTAATTAGTCAAGTTAAAATCTTGGGCGCTTAGCGTTTGATCGTTTTGAGAAACGCGGTATATAAGTCAACGTTGTAAGCGAAAATATGACAGACCACGATCTGAACTGTGATTTATATGTTGACATCGCTTTTGTAACAAAATCTGTTGTAATTCGTTTTATTCACTGATCTTGAGCGCTTAGCGCCGCATAGCGCTAAAACTGTCCATTTTTTGGATTTTTTTACGGATATTTCATCCGGCACTTATAACCTTAAAAATTACAAAGTTTCAGCTAAATCGACCGAAAGCCATTTTCCCATACATTTAGTGCGGGGTCCTTTAACAAGTTTCTTCAAAAGATATCTTTTTTGATTGTAACTTCAACCGTATCTTGTTAAAAACTCGTCTTTTTGGGTTAAAAATGTAAATCCTTTTGTGGATCATTATATTTTTTTTAAAATTCATAGTTTTTTGCTGAAAAGTCTACTGAAATCTTTTTTGGATGAAAATTGTGTTTTTTTTTAATTAGTTTTTTTTTATTTAAAAATTCACCTGTTTTATTAGAAATTCTATTTCACTTTGACAAAAATGCAACTGCTTGGTTAAAAAGTTAACAATATTGTTAAAAAGTTGTGCTTTTTGGCTAAAAAATCGACTATTTAGTAGAAAATAAAGTTATTGTATACGAAGTTTTTTTTAACTTGTCTGTTTTAAAAGAAATTTCACTTTTCTTACATAAAAATTCAATTCTTTAGTTGAAATTTTAACCTTTTTTTACATTTTGTCTTTTTGATTTAAAAATTCACTAGCTTTAGCAGAAATTATATCTTTCTTGGATAAAAATGCAATTATTTGGTAGAAAATTTAACAATTTTGTTTAAGTCATACTTTTTGTTTCAATTAAGTTGTTTAAAAAATAAGACTTTTTGTTTGAATTTAATACTTTGGCGTTGAAGAAAGAACTGAAATCTTATCTGGTGAAAATTCAGTATTTGAAAAAAATTGTTTTCATTAAAAATTCAGCTATTTTAAGATAAATTTTGGATATAAATGCAAACTATTTAGTAGGGAATTCAACAGTTTTGTTAAAATGTCCTTATTTTTTTTAATTCGTTTTTTTGGATTTAAAATTCCTTTTATTCGTCGAAACATATCCAACTTTCTGGTCCAAAATTATTCTTTGTTTGAGTGTTGAAGAACTTTCTTTGAAGGATTTGGTTGATTCACTTTGTTTGAAGGCTTGTCTTTTTTTTTAATTAATTTTGTAACTGAAAATGTTCTGTAAAAAAAATATCTGAAAAATTAATATTTTTGCTCAAAAGGCATATTTTAGTTTAAAAAATCAATTTTTCTGTGGAAAATTCGTCTTTTGGCTTTTGATTAAAATATAAACCATGACATTTTTTTCTGGAAATTTATCTTTTGAGGTTGCAAATTCTACTTTTGTGTTCAAATTTTATTTATTTTCTGGCAAATTAAAGAATTTGGTTGAAAGTCATCTTTTATTGTAGAAAATAAATTTTTCGTTTTAAATAACTTAGTAAATTTAAAGAAATTTAATTTGTATACGAAATAATGTTTTATTCCGTTTATAAAAGATTCTGCGTTAAAAATATTACATGATCAAAATACTGCGGTATTTGAATATCCATGATGAAGGAAAATGCAAAATTATTCAAGGAAAATTCAGGGAATTTTGAAAATGAACTAGCATAACTAGCGAAGCATGCCCGGAAACTAAAAATTAC
>NC_046663.1:124835486-124845276 GCF_010883055.1 Belonocnema kinseyi
CCCCCCCCCCCCCCAGTTTCCATTTTCGGGGAAAGCAGACAGTTTTTTCCCACAACTTACATTCTTTTAATTCTTGAAAAAAAGAAAACTGCCGGAACCAATAAAAAAGTTTTAAACAATGACATGCCGTTTCTAAAAGAATTTAATACAGCTCGAAATCATTCAACATTATTTTTAATTCAGAAAATACGATTTTAAAAAGATTTTTGTGAAAATAATTGCTTAAACAAAGTATATTTGCTTAAATAATTGAAAAATGGCACGTATATTATTTCTATACACTATACAGTTAGGAAAATAATTGAACGCGTTCTATTTTATTTTATTTGTCTAGTTATCGAAAAATAACTGCTTGAGAAAATAAAAATTGGTTAAACATTACATAAAATGTATCAAAATCATGTAATTATTCAACAACAAGTAGCGTAGGATACCAATTTAAAAAAAATATCATCTCTGGCTCAATTTGCAGAAAATTTTGAAAATAAACAATAAATAATTGTTTAAAAGAATAAATCATTTTTTTAGAAAAATTAACTACTCCATAAAATGGCAACATATTGTATTTACATCAGTAAATACGACTATTTTTACATTGTTTGGGAATAAATGATTGTTTAAATAATTTACACTTCTTGGAACAATTGAAAATTATTTAAAAGCAACGGTAAATATTCAAATTGTCCATTAGTAATTATTTGTATGAAAAATATGACGGAGATTGCTAACATGTAACAATTATATGTAAAAATGTAGTTTTTTTATTTTTGGGTAATATTTGTGGCGCTGCGAAGAGAAGGAGGAGCGTGGGTTGTAAATAACAGTTATTTGTATGGTTTTATTTCGTAGACACTCCCCTTCAACTTCATATTTATACTTTATATTGAACTTCGTTTTTCATAGTTCAGACTTGATACTGGAAAATGCTGTTTAAAAATGTTGTGAATAATTACTTAGAAGAATAAATGGAAGAAAAATAATTCTTTCTATTTTACGGTCACAGCAAAATAAAAACAAATTAGAGCTAGCATTTCAACTCCATTTATTTTTAGAACTACTTTCTTGAAATGAAAATTTTATTACTTTCTAATTGAGTTATGGTCCAACAAAATTTATCTACCCAAAATTACCGACAGTCAAGCGCAAATCACTTGTTAGATGAGAAATTAATTTGGCAATTGATTCGCATTGATGAGTCGGTAAGCGTACACGGACTCAACTGAAGCAGCCTCTACTGGGCAAATGACATAATTGTCATCTTGTCAGACCCAGCATGCAGCTCAATATGAGACTGTGGATACCGTCGCTGATAGATTTTTCTTGAAATGTAATGCAATTTGTAATTTTTTGGGTCAATTGAATTGATTTCGGTAATTGTAAATTATTTTGAACAACCCTTTTCTAAACAATGGAATAAAACTTTATATAAACGAAAATTTTATTATTTTCGAATTGAGTTATGGTAAAACAAAATTTATCAACCCAAAATTATCGATAGTCAAGCGCAAATCACTTGTCAGATGAGATATCAATTTGGCAATTGATTCGCATAGAAGAGTCGGTATGCGTACATGGACTCAGGTGAAGCAGCCTCTACTGGGCAAATGACATAACTATCATCTTTCAGACCCAGCATGCAGCTCAATATGAGATTGTGGATTCCGTCGCTGATAGATTTTTGTTGAAATTTAATGCAATTTGTAATTTTTTGGGTCAATTGAATTGATTTCGGTAATTGTAAATTATTTTGAACAACTCTTTTGTAAACAATGTAATAAAACTTTATATAAACGAAAATTTTATTATTTTCGAATTGAGTTATGGTGCAACAAAATTTATCAACCCAATATTATCGACAGTCAAGCGCACATCACTTGTTAAATGAGATAAGACTGAGTATTATTTTTTATGAAAAATCTTGAAATTCGCAACAACAAAAAAATACATTATTTGTAACAACGTTTTTTGTAATTGAATTTTTTCTGACTGTTTCATCTGATTAAATTTGGGAGAATGATTCGAATTTTTAAAGTGAATTTTTCTATTGCTAAAATCGCTAAAATAATTTTTTTTACGAACAAATTTGTAAACAAATAATTATGTTTTAAGATTTTTTTTAATTTGAAACAGTAGAGTTGTAGAAAATGTTTTTCCGGGGTAAAAAGCCGTGATTTATTAAAATGTAATCATTTTTTTAAATTGGTAAAAAGCGATTGGCAGAAAAAATTTAATTGCAAAAAAAATGGTTAAAATTAATGTTTTTTTTATTGTAACATTTTTCATTAAAAATCATGGTTTTTATTTGAAATAACGTCAGTTATAGTATTTTGATTCTTAAAATCAGAGAAAAACTATTCTTTTCAGATATCTGACTTTTGAACGACAACTACCTTAATTAAAAGATGTGTTAAATAAGTAATTGCTGTGTAAGTGTTTAAATATAATGAATTGAATGTCTTAATTTCGCTCAATTAAAAGGCATCACTGACTGTGCTCCATCACGGTGGATACTGGAGGAGGAGGTGCAAAGGGATTTTGGAAATCAGCACTTACTTGCATTTGTTATGTCTGCAAACCATCTACTGGATCCTAGAGACACTACAAGCTTTGAACAAGCGATGCTCATCACGAACTTTTAAACCATTTTCTCTAAGTAGAAATGGCATTCGTGGTCAGCCCGATCCTTTTTTTAAACACATTTTCAGGCCAATTCACGGTTCGTTTACTATTGGGCGCCAATAGACTTCGAATAGTGACTGAATAGTGAGTGATAAGTACTCTAATAGTCAGAAAATAGTGAATGAATAGGATTTCAATAGCTTTTGAATAGTTTAGTTTCAAAAGGGTGTTTATAATATTATAAAAAGTCAAACTGTTCTAACAGATCTTGATGTCACCGCCGATCCAGGAAAGAACAAGAAGAGTAAACGAATCCAGAGCGTAAGTTTTCAATTTGTACTGCAGTATTTTTTAGGATTACGAGAAATTTGCAATAGATTTAAATAATTTGATTACCAATTATTTGACCAATTATTTTATAGATTACAATAAACAGAGTTTAATATTATCAATAATTGTATAAGTTTTTAATTTTCTACTCTGTTCCTATAGAATTTTAAAGTATACACTTCTTGTTACATTCATCTCCAAAATTAAAAAATCTATTAGTAGAAAATTTCCACGTTAATTCAGATTCAAAATTAAAATAAGCCATGGTCATATAACGGATTTTGCAAGTTATTATTAAATATTTCAGAAATTTTAAACTATTCAAAAGGATTTTGAAAATTTTACAAAGATTTCACGAATTTCAGAGATATAAAAAAGGCGTGTAAACCAGATTTTAAATATTTCACAAAAATTTCACAAAGCTTTTAAAACTTTCAAAATATTTAAAGGACTTTAAAGATTGAAAAATGTTACATTACACCAGATTTTAAAGATTATAAAACATTTCAAAGATTTGAAAATATTTCACTAAGATTTTAAATAATTTAATAATTTCAACGAATATAAGAGATTTCAGAAACAAAGATTTAAGAACAATTTTACAAATATTTCAAAGTAACTTATCAAAAAATAATTTAAATTATGGACAATGTATACATTGGACCTTTCGAGAAACTTTATTAAATTCCTTTAACAAAAAAACAGGGTTAAAAAGATGTAATTAAATCTTTCCTGAATCGCTTTCAAAATTACCGTCAAAAATTGGATTAAAAAAATATATTTTAATTTTTCTTCAATTTAAGTGGTTTGTAAAACAGTGTATCATGCGCCACTTATCATAAGGGTAATTTTATATAAAAATATAATAAAAAATGGTTCTTATGTCAAGTGGCGAATAAGGCACTGTTGTAGAGCATGATTCGTTTACTTTCGCTTTCAAAGATATGTATATATGTCATATCTATTAATAACCCAATTTTTTATTTCTTGGGGTACGTTAAAAAGAAATTGTAAAACTATTTATGCGAAATCAAATTTAAAAACTTTGCACCTTGATTCACTGTGTTCATTTTTTAAATTGTTTTGGTGAAATACACTTTAATCTGGCAGAATAACGATCTTGTCATTAATTAATAATGAAATTTCCTGATGTCACTGATTACTTCAATTTCAGTATTTAATAACAACAGTAAATGGCCTTATCAATTAATAAGAAGATGAATATCAGTGTTAAGAAAAACATTTCAATTTTGAAAATCCCGCCCGCATGCTCGCTTTGTGAATTTAGTTCTGCCAGGAGGCACTCACGGCGCATCGGTCGCTCCATAAGCAGCTACATTGCCAAAATTTGTTTGCACTATTTAACACGAATATTCATCTCCGTGCGGAGAACCTTCGCATGGGGAGAAGTGGTGGGAGAGTCGCGCGAACATTTGAATGTCTGTGGCTGTGATGAGCAGACAGCACAGAGAAGAGTGAAAAAAATAGAGCGATAAATGATGCGTTGTCATCAAGACAAATACAGGGTGGCCTCTGGACCTGAAAATCAGGAAATCACAGTGAATTTATTTTTTGACTGGGAATTTTACAAATTTTTAGAAAATAAATTTATCCACCTTTAATTTCAACCGTGTTTTCAATACTTAGCTAAATTATTATTAGAAATGTTTGAAATAGATGGTTTAGGATAAAAAACATTTTTAGTGGATCAAATTTGAATATAAATTAATGAATAATTTTTAAATCGAACTGTACTTTAAGTATTAAAAAGTAAATGATAATTGATTTTACAAGATGATTCGGAATCAGTTCATAATTATAGAATTTCCATATTTAAACTTGAAAAATCAAACTGTTTAAATTTGAAAGTTTTATTAGTTAGACAAACGTCAACAGTCTATTGAAACTTCAAAAACTATTTTTCATTTTAAAATAACTTGAAAATAATATATTCGGAATTAAAAGCTTTAATTAAATTTCAAATATTTTTTCAGTTCAAATTATTCCATTGTTAAACCATTCAATTTGAAAATTTTCAATTAAAAAAAAGTACAATTACTTAATATTTGAAAATATCTGACTGTTGATTTAAAATCCGTCATTACAAATGAAAGACGAAAAATTAACAACAAAATGAACTTTGAACGTTACAATTTTAATTACACTATTTAAAAATATTGATTTTTCATAGTTTCGTCAATCTTTCTAAATCTTTTCAAACATTCTCTTAAATTCATTTTCAAAATAAAAAATCATTCTCAATTTTCCTACGAATCTTAAGGAAATGTGTTTTATTCTTTTAAAGCCCTACACAATTATATTAAATAATTGTTATTTTTCTTAATTAAAAATTTTTAAATTGAATGGTTTAAAAATGGATTATTTTAAACTGTAACAATATTACAAAATTTAATTAAAGCCTTTAGTTAAGAATTTATTATTTTAAAGTTATTTAAAAATTAAAAATAGTTTATAAAGTTTCAATCCGATTCCGAATTATCTTGTAAAATCATTCATTATTTACTTTTTAATGCTTAAAGTACAGTTCAATTTAAAAATGATTAATTAATTTATATTCACGTTTTATCGACTAAATTTTTTTTTAATCCTAAATGATCTATTTCAGACATTTCTAATTTTTAATTTTTTAAGTCTTTAAAACGCCATTTGAAAAATTTTAAAATAAAAATGTACACTTAAAAATTAAAATAGAACATTTTTAAAGTGAAACATTTTCGAATTACGCATTCTCAACTGAATGATATCATAATTGAAAAATATAACTATTTATGTTACTATTTGAAACACGGTTGAAATCAGAGCTGGACAGATTTATTTTTTAACAATTTGTCAAATTCCCGGTCAAAAAATATATTCACTGTCATTTCCCGATTTCCAGGTCCAGTGTCCACCCTGCATTTGCATTGATGACAAAGTATCATTTATCGTTCTATTTTCTTCTCATTCTACTCTGTGCTGTCTGCTCGCCACAGCCACAGTCATTCAAATGTTCGCGTGGCTCTCCCACCACTTACCCCCATCCAACGATTCTCCGCAACGAGGGAACCGAGGCTACGTTCCGACCGTAACTTCAGACTACGCTCGTCCGCTCTCTGTTTCTTAATCTTCATTTTCCAGAAAGTGAAAGAAATTGTGCACTAATACGAGGTGTGTTCAAAAAGTAAGGTGACTTTTCAATTTTCGCGGGATACGTACATTCAAGTTTTAAACTTTTTTGTTTTATTGTGTTGGTACACTCGTCATGATAATATGTTCACAGTTTTGACTATATAGCTCGTGTTGCTTTTCTGGCAGAGGCGTAAAAGGTTAGAAGGGTTTGGTGTGCTCGGCGATTTTCTTCTTTCGAAAAAAATGGAGCAAAGAGTTTGCATTAAATTCTGTGTGAAAAATGGAATCTAGTGCTCTACAACTCTTGAAATGTTGACAGTTGCATACGGTGAGTCTACTCTGAGTAAGAAAAATGTGTAAAAGTGGTACAAACTGTTCCAAGAAGGCCAGGAGGATGTCAAAGACGAACCTCGCTCTGGACGTCCCAGCACGTCAACAACAGATGAAAACGTTCAAGCAGTGGAAGAAAAGTTGTTGAAAAATCGCCGAATTACCATAAGAGAAGTTGCTGAAGATGTTAGCATATCGGTTGGCTCATGCCATGCTATCTTTTCGGATGTTTTTGGCATGAGACGTGTGTCAGCGAAATTTGTTCCAAAACTGCTTAATTTTGATCAAAAAATCAATCGCATGACCATCGCTTAGATGTTCAATGAAGTCAATAATGATCCTGATTTTCTCAAAAGGGTTATAACTGGGGATGAATCGTGGGTATCTGGTTATGACGTCGAAACTAAAGCCCAATCGTTTCAGTGGAAGCATCCTGAGTCTCCAAGACTGAAAAAAGCACGTCAAGTTCGGTCAAATGTGAAGGTTTTGCTCACTGTCTTCTTTTATTACCGTGGTGTAGTGAATCAGGAATTCTCACCACAAGGTCGTAAGGTCAATAAGGAGTATTAACTTCAAGTTATGCGCCGTTTGAGAGAGGCGATACACAGAAAACATCCGGAACTTTGGAAAAACAATTCATGGCTTTTGCATCACGATAATGCACCTGCTCATTCATCGTTGCTTGTGAAAGATTTTCTGACTAAAAACAGCACCACAGCCATGCCTCAGCCTCCATATTCACCGGATTTGGCCCCCAGTGAGTTTTTTTTGCCCAAAACTGAAGAGACCCATGAAAGGACATCGATTTTCAACGATTGAGGAGATAAAAACTGCATCGCTGAAAGAACTCAAGGCTATACCACAAAATGATTATCAGAAGTGCTTCGATGATTGGAAAAAGCATTGGCACAAGTGTATTATATCTGAGGGGGATTACTTTGAAGGGAACAACATAAATATTGAGGAATAAACGAATATTTTTTGAGAAAACCATAAAGTCACCTTATTTTTTGAACACATCTCGTAGAAAGCGGAAACAACTTTAAGATAAGTTTTCTGAAGCAACAACAATCAAACTTTCAAAAGTTCATGATACTAAAATTTTATTCAATGCGGCCAAAACGGGTTGTCCTCGATCCTCCAAGAGAAGTGTGCGTCTGCATTTACTGCGCAAATTTCGAACTATGTTTAATCGCTCTTCAAAACTTGATCAATGAAAAGTCTTCGAAGTTAAAAGGATTTGTTACGAAGTATTTTCGGTAATAATTTATTCATTTTCATCAGAAGAATGTACCCTTCAAGAATGTAAGTTATTTCTAGGAGCTGAAGGTTTAGCAAATCAAAAAGTTAACATCTCAGAAGAGGTAACTTGTGAAAAAGTGACTTCTGCTTTCTGGAACAAAGACGAATTAGAAAAACGCACAACATCATTTAATTCATTTCGGGAAGAACTAGGACATTTGGCGGTGAAAGCAAATGTCCATAAATATGTTAAATACATTAAAAGGGAAGAAAAAATCAGAGTAAAAGAAGTAGCATAAGATCATCCAAGAAACATCCGTCCACATGGTGATTTTTCAGATAATTGGAGAGGGGTATAAAAATAAAATTCAAAGTTCTTACTGGAAAATAAATACCATTTTGAATAATCATCACTTAACTCTAGGTTTTGATTGTTTTAAAAATATTAATTTTATTTAGCAGAATTATTGCCAAACAATTGCGACAATATTTAGAAGAACAAACATGTGTTGTTTATATTAAATTTTTATTAACAGGCAAGAATTTTCAAGTTTTAATTTAAAATATATTTTTAGTCACTAAATTCTTTTAAATGAATTCACTGAATTCCTTAAATTGTCTGATTTTTATGAATTCTATGCGTTCCCTGAATTCATTAAATTCTTTGAATTTCTCGAATTCTTTGCATTCATTAAATTCTCTGAATTCTTCGAATTGCTTAAGGTCTCTGAATTCCTTAAAGTCTCTGAATTTCTTGAATTCTCTGAAATCTTTGAATTTTCCGAATTCCTTAAATTGTCCTAATTCCTTGAATTCTTTTATTTACTTGAATTCTCTGCATACCTTGAATTCGTTAAATGTCTCGAGTTCGATGAATAGCTTGAATTCCTTGAAATCTCTAGGTTTTTAAATTTCTTTAATTCCTTAAGTTCTATGATTTTCTTAAATTTCCTGCATCCCCTGAATTGCGTAAATACTTTTCCGGCAAACATGGTTACAGAACAGATTTGTAAATGCTCTAGAACACAAGAACGCTATGACATACTATCTGTAATATTTCTATAACAATTCTGTAACGTTTTTAGAACAATTCTAGAACTCAATTACAAATGTTGTATAACAAATCTGTAACAGATCTAAAACACTATGACAACCGATATGTAATATTTCTAGAACATTTGTAGAACTTTGGTACGCTGTGTTGTTAAAAATCTAGGAATATTCTATAACAGTTATATAAAAATTCTAAAACTTCTATGTATGTAATATGTAACAGTCTTATGTACCCCTCACAGCAATGTGATATCCCGGGATATTCGATTTAACCCCATTTATGTCCTGGGTTATTTCAGGGGTCAGATCTACCAGATCGTGGACGAAATTTACACCCACCATACCTACCGTTTGGGAGCCGCAAAACAGAAGGTGCATGATAACCACTGTGAGTTTGTGTGTAAGCCGAAAATGTACGATTCGACTTCGGTGTTCTGCTGTACGATGATTGCCGATCTGAAAGCTTCGGACGACTTCGGTAGTCTGCTATTTATATCTCGATCCCTATTTGAAAGAAATGGAAGATATTGGCGAATTTAATATTTCGCGTGATTCTTCATTTTATGCATGAATCGATTTTGAGGTTATGTTTTTCAGGCGTATATAGTATGAATATTATTACTATTATACATATTATTAATGTTAATATTATAATTATCAAATATAACATTAATTTTAATTAATAGTTGGATAACTTTAAGTAGAAATCGTTAAACTTTCAACTAAAACAATTAGTTTTTGCTTAAATTTGTGAAATTAATTGAAAATTCCTTCGAATGTTTTAAAATATCCTAAAAAAGTTTAAATCCTTTAAAATCTCTTGAAATTTTTTAAAGCTCTTGAAAATTCATTACATATCAAAAAATACCGTGAAATATTTCAAATCCTTTAAAATCTCATTCTAAATAATCGAAATCAATTGAAAATTCCTTGACATCTATTAAAATATCCTAAAATATATCAAATCCTTTAAAATTTCATATTAAAGTGCTGTAATAATTTCGAAAATTCCTTGTCATCTTTTGAAACTTCCTCAAATATTTAAAATCCTTATAAATCTTTTGAAATCTCTTGAAAATTCCTTGAA
>NC_046663.1:124845376-124848459 GCF_010883055.1 Belonocnema kinseyi
TAATTATGTACAAAAATCGTTTTAGAAATAGTTAAACTTTGACTCGAGTAATTTCTATCAAAACTTTAATTTAATAATACAACTAATCTACAAAAAGTAACATTTTTAATGTTTTAAAATTGTTCTGTTTTCTAAATTTCAGTCTTAAATAATTTAATTTGGAGATTGTCCAATTGAAAAATATACATTTCAATTTTGAACGCATTTAATTTATTTATGATTATTAATTTTTCATAAGTAAACTTCCAAGTTTGCAATTTTTAAATTGAAGACTTGCATCCCATCGAGTTGAAAATTATTCTTATTGAATAGTTGAAAATTTTTAAAAATTAAATTTCGAAAGATTTGAATTCTTATTGATTCCATTTTCAAAACTGTAATCTACAAATATTTCAATGTTTAAAGTTTTGAAACTGTTCTCTATTTTTAATTTCAATCTGAAGCTCTACAAAATTTCAAGAGATTTTAAAAGATTTTTAAGAATTTTAAATATTTCAGGGTGTTTTAAAAGATGTCAAGGAATTTTCACTTTATTTTTATAATTTAACGGAATTTCAAAGAATTAAGAAATGTTTAGTAGGCTTATTTTTAAAAATTGCAAAATAATTTAGAAATGCTAAACAAAAGTCCTAGGCATTTCAAAAGGTTTTGAAGGATTTAACAAATTTGAGAGAATTTAAAAGATTCCAAGGAATTTTCATTGATTACAGTAATTTAATTTGATATTTTGAAGGATTTAAAATATTTTAGGGAATTTTCAAATTGTCAAGGAAATTTCAAAAGCTTTAAAAAAGTTCAAGAAATTTTAAAATATTTTTAAGGATTTTAAATATTTCTGAATGTTTTGAAATATCTCAAGTAATTTTCAATTTATTTTTATAATTTCAAGGAATTTCAAAGAATTTTAACAATTTTAGCAGAATTATTTTTACAAATTCCAAAGTACCCAGTGGGCACAAAATTTTAGGACGTAATTGGAACGTCCTAAAAACGTTTCTTGGACGTACAAGTCAAAAGCATCATTTGAACGTTTAAAAAGCTGTCCTTAGTCAGACCAAATAATGTTCTGAAAAGGTTTTATGTTCGAACTATGTCTTTAAAGCGTCTGTAACATTGCACGTTTATGAAACGTTATATGGACTGACTTAGGACATTTTTAAGCCGTTCTAAAGATGTTCTTTCTCGCGTGTACCCGCTGGGTACTTTAGAAATCGTTAAAAGGAGTCTCGGTGTTTGAAAAGATTTTGAAGGTTTCGAAATACTTGAGAGTATTTAAAAAGGCACCAAAGAATTTTTAATTCATTACAGTAATTCAATATGAGATTTTGAAGGATTTGAAATATTTCAGGGTATTTTTAAAATTTCAAGGAATTTTTAAGAGCTTTAAAAAATTTCAAGAGATTTCTACAGATTTTTAAGCATTTTAAATATTTGAGAATGTTTTTAAAGATTTCACTGAAACTTTCATTCATTTTTATAAATTAAAGGAATTTCAAAGAATTTTAATAATTATAGTAAGGTTGTTTAAAAAACTTCAAAGTACATTAAAAATCTTTAAAAGATGTCAAGACTTTTCAAAATTTTGTAAAGGTCTCGAAATATTTGAAAGTATTTTAAAAGGTTTCAAAGAATTTTCAATTGATCACAGTAAGTTAATATGAGATTTTAAAGCATTTGATATATCTTAGGATATTTTACTAGATTCCAAGGAAGTTTCAATTGATTTCAATAATTTAGTATGAGATTTTAAAGGATTTAAATATTTCAGGGTATTTTTAAAATTGCAAGGAATTTTCAAGAGCTTTGAAAAATTTCAAGAGATTTTAAAGGATTTAAAATATTTTAGGATGTTCTAAAACATTTCAAGGAATTTTCAATTATTTTCAATAATTTAAAGCAATTTTAAAGAATTTCAACTATTTTTTCCAATTTTTCTGGTCGAAAGTAGAACTGCTTTTTTAAAAATATAGTTTTTTTTTGTTGATGATTTATCAATTTAGTTGAAAAAATTTGTTTTCCGACGATTGAACTATTTTTTATTTAACTATTTTGGTTTTGTTTAAAAATTAATTTCTTTTAACTACATTAAAATTAATCTTTTTGTCGAAAATTTAACTTGATGGAAAATAAATTTCTTTTGTGCAAAGTTCATGTATTTGATTAAAAATGCCTTTTTTTGTAAACAATTCAGCCGTTTGGATACAAATTTAACTTTTTGTTTAAAAATTTTAATATTTTGTTTAAACCAAATTTAACAAATTTGTTTTCTAATTCATTTATTTATTCAAATTTTTGTTTGTTACAGACAATGAATTGTTTTAGTTCAAAGTTTAAGTATTTCTATTAAAAGTCAGTCAACTATTAATTAAAATTAATGTGTATTTAACAATTGTAATATGTATAATAATATTCATACTACATATACCTGAAAAACATAACCTAACAATCGGCTCATGCATAAAATGAAGAATCACGCCATTTTCTTCCACTTCTTTCAAATGGGGATCGAGATATAAATAGCAGACCACCGAAGTCTTCCAAAGCTTTCAGATCGGCAATCATCGTACAGAAGAAAACAGAAGCCGAATCGCGCATTTTCGGCTTACACACAAACTCACAGTGGTTATCATGCACCTTCTGTTTTGTGGGTCCCAAACGGTAGGTATGGTGGGTTTAAATTTCATCCACGATCTGGCAGCTCTGCCAGGGATAACCCGTCGGAATATCTTGCGAGAAGCAAGTTTTAATATCCCCATGGATATATTTTGATCCGAGATAGTGCGTACGCAGTCCACATTAGTGAGATTCGCAAGGTTCAGCTCTTGGCCGTGGTGCAATGGAAGAGCCTCGCCCTGGAGGAACCGCCTTGTTGATCACAGTAGCCTCTTCGCCAGACAATGGAGGAGGGTCAATAAGGCCGGTTTTTGGGCCATCTACAGATTGGCCTCAAATATGTTTTATTTTATTCATATAACTAGGTGTCATAACCCCTTAAAAGGATTTTTCCTGAGAGTGATCTGATTTCAAGATATAGTCATTTTTAAGTTCGTATTTTACATGGGTTTTCGCACTTTCATTCAAAT
>NC_046663.1:124848559-124854180 GCF_010883055.1 Belonocnema kinseyi
CTGTAGGAAAATCAAACTTCCAATAAGAAGATGTATGATTTCTCAATCCAAATGCATTGTCTGTCATCATAAGAATAATCGTATCAGAATCAAACCTTTTGCAGCATTGAGGGTTTACGTCGATACTGGTATTTTGATTCCTGCAAAAGCGAGATGCTGTGCTTCTCATTTGGTTGATAATGGTTTTCTTGAGAAAGAGTCTATTGCGTCTATACAAGCCACCTCTGATTTTACTCACATGAACGCTGAGTCGATTTCTAAGCTTCTGAATGATTTGCGTGAGGAGGCAAGAAAAACAGGGTTGAATTTTGATGATCCATCTGCGCTTGAGGATAAAGATTATTATAGGCTCACCAGTTTAACGAAAATTCAATTTAGTGACGTTGCACAGTACTTGTCAATTGAAGTGCGTTCGACAAAAGGTCGTTCTGTGCGTTTGTGCCTTGCATTATTGTTGATCAAGTTGCGCACAGGTCTTTCCAATGCGATTTTATCAACTATTTTTGGCATAGAAAAACGAAGAGTTGACCGAGGAATTACGGCAGCAAGGAAAGCTCTGATGTCCTCATTTGTGCCTCATCATCTTGGTATAGGTCACATATCACCCGAGTCAGTCATTAAGGACCATACTACATCAACGGCAAAAACCCTATTTGCGAATGGAGAAGATGTATGTATCCTTGTAGCTGATGGTACATACATGTTTATCCAAAAGAGTAGCAATTACTCTTTTCAAAGGCGGACTTATTCTATGCATAAAGGAAGGAATCTGGTCAAGCCCATGATGTTAGTAACGACGACCGGATATATAGTGGATGTTTTCGGTCCGTATTTTGCTGATAGCCAAATTAATATGAATGTGTTGAAATAAATTTAAAATATCGTAAAATGCCCTAAAATGTCTTTCGGGTACTTCTAATTATAAATTTATATATTTTTATAGAACTTCCCATGAGGCAAAATATTGAAGAACGTCTTTAAGACATCTTTACGTTGTCGCGATGACGAAGTGCGTCGGTATCTTAAAGTTATATTTAAATATCTCTAACATATTTTAATGATAGAGAGATAATACTTAGTTATTTAGAACTTAGTGCACGTGCTGTTAATATGTTTCAATATGTTATTCTATGATTTTCTGTAAAAAAATATTTTTTTTTTATATTAATAGAATTTAATTATTAAAAAACGTTATTATTCTTTCATAAATGTTTATCTGTATTCTGATAAAGAATATTGATATTCTTCAATTATAATAAGAAAACTCCGTTGCTTCTTTTTAAATATATTTTATTTAGAAAATACAACACGGATAACACAATAATAAGGATCGTTTGTGATTCGTTATCATTGCTAGAACATGAAGGCTAGAACTTTATCGCTAGAACTGTTAAGTAACAGATCTCAATTTTTGTTCTTGATTTATACTAAAACACATTTGTAACAGGATTCTAGAACTTCGATATACACCATTACAGCACAGTTCTAGAACAAGATTGGACCAAATGTTACAGAACGTCTGTGATTGCTCTAGAATATATCACACATATTAAACATACATATTACAAAAAAGCGCTCCTGCTTTCCCTGCTTAAATGCCACCAAAATAAACATTTTTCTATAGTGTGAATTTGCGCAAGTTGAGAAACTATTTCCCCTTGGTACACGTTGTATGTATTTTTCACATCAAAAATGCTAAAAGTTCGTCGTCAAATTTTACACAGAAAAAAAAGATTACTTGCACGAAGTGAACTTTGCGTGTCTGAAGTAAGTAAGGTCGTAATTGTTTTCAAAGAAATATTTATTTATGTAAAATAATTATATGTGCTTCAAATGAAAAAATCATTTATTACATCTAAACAAATGTTAATAGGATTCAGCTAACATTATTTGATTTAAAAGTGCAACCTGTTGGTCGTGGAGGAATATTTCTTACAATGAAAGAAACATTAATGAAAGGCAAAAATATAAATTTTAAGCCTGATGAATGACTCATTGGTCCAAAAGAATGCGCAATGAATGCGCATGTGCTATGTTGGCACCCTGCTAAGCATAAGCACGTCTAGGCTTGTAGATCCGTGATGAGTTCCTTCGAGTAGCGACGACCATACATTTGTATACACTTTCATAGAATATGACATCCTTTTAATTGTAACTATCATTTCAATTTGAATAATTAGAAATATGAATTCATTCTGTCACATGAGCAAATTCAGAGGTTGGCTATTTGTCAACATATAGGCTATATTTTTTCAAAGAATTTACTAAAAATATATTTCCGATAATATTTTTCTGAGATACTTTGTACATTCTAAAGTAGTATTAATTATGAAAACAATTTTTATTAAATAATTGAGAGTTAGCTATTTTTAGTGGAATAGAGTTTATTTGTTTACGGACACAACTGAGTGTGTACTATTTGAAATAAGTCTTTCCTGCGTTACTTTGCACATTTACAATAAATATTAATTATTCAAACAATTTCCATAAACATATTTAGAGTTTGGATACTTTTTTCAGGGAAGAGACACAATTTGTTTACGGGCTCAACTAAGATTGGCTTTCCCATTAAGTTTTTCATCTTGTTTTGTCAATTTACAAGAATTATTAATTATTTTAAAAAATTCAGAGTTTGGCTATTTTCCAACGAATAGGGGCAATTTTTTACAGAATGAAACTGAGAATATCTTTCCGATTACTTTTTTCTATTATACTTGCAAATTTCCACGACTTATTGATTACTTAAGCAATTGTCATTATCAAATTAAGAATTTGGCCATTTTTCAAAAAATAGTTTCAATTTATTTACGTAATTAACAAAGAATTTATTTCCAGTATTTTTTCCCTACGACACTTTGAAAATTTACAATAATGATTAATTATTTAAACAATTTTCATAAGTAAGTCCAGAGTTTGGCTATTTTTTAGCTTACATAAAGAACATACATGCAACTATAACCATTTTAATAATAACTACAACTTTTATAAAGGAACTATATTATATAATATTATATTATATAATATTAAAATCAAAATTATTTGAACATTTAAAATAAATTATGATTATGTATTTACCTCGCGCTACGCGCTGGGTCTCTATATTTTCCCACATTCTTGCCCAAACACTTTAAAATAAAGACTCAAAACATCCACCAGTGTGATTTGGTGATTATAAACCTATCAAAATTAAAGTTCAGCGGATTGAAACGTGTAATTTTTTGATTGTGAACTCTCTTTTGTTAAAGCTCTTTCGGCTTTAACGAAAAAATTCTCATCACGTATCTCGTGCTTTGCATTCGATTCTGTTCAAAATTTGAACTTTTCTACATTATACACAACACTTTTATATCAAATATAATACATTTTTTATGTAACTCTGCCTGAGATTGCTTATTTAGACATTGCAAAATAAAGTACAAATTGTATTCATCATGATTACTTTAACATCTATTTCGTATTTTGCTTTAAATTGTATTCTAAGCTGCGCTGAAACATGTATCATTTCAATTAATTTATATCATTACAATTCATTATATGCATAAAAATTTAATCATATTAATTCTTATTTCCTTGTTTTTATAATTTTTATTCTTTATTTTCAATTTTGCTTTTTACGATTATAGAAAAATTATTGTGCATCTGCATATGGTCTAATACAGAAACCTATATAGGGTTCTATATAGGATCCTTGGTCCTCTTTCGTCTTTTCTGTCCTTTTTCCAAAAATTTAATATTTTATTTTTAATCTTATTTTTCACGAATATCGAAAAGTATACTACATGATATACTATCGAAAAGTATACTACAAATTTGTAGGTCTTTCCAGGGCGCGCAATTTCAGCTTCTTCATTTTTTTCTAATTTTGCACAGTTTGACCAAAAAATTGAATTTTTTGATTTTTCATTATTTTTGGTACGATCAAATTAGGAATATTCATTTTTTCGACAAAATTAAAAAAGTTGTTATAATAATCTTGTAGGTCTTTCAAAAATCAACGTTTTTATTCTCTTAAATTTGTTTTATATCATGTGTTGTTTGTCCTAAAATGTTCATTTAGTTTTTTTTTTTTGGATTTTCAAAATGCTCTAACTCTGATAATTTTCTTTTTATAGAAAAAAGTCATTGAGATAAATTGCTTGAGTTTCTAAGTAGTATGAATTTTCAACTTTTCAACCAAATTAAAAAAGTTGTTACGATAATCTTGTAGGTCTTTCAAAAATGAACGTTTTTTCTTGGACTTTTTATCATATTATGCGTCGTTTGGCTTAAAATGTTCATTTAAGTTTTTTTTTTGGATTTTGAAAATGCTGATAATTTCAAAAAAAAAAATGCTCTGATAATTTTCTTTTTATCAAAAAGTCATAAGGATAAATTGTTCGAGTTTCTGATTACTATAAATAACCGTAGATACAATGATGATTTGTTGAAAACCGACAAAGTGAAATTTTACATAAAACCAATACCTTCTCATTAGGATTTGAATGTAAAAAACAATAGAATCAGGAAAATCCCTCGTGCGTCTTGAGGAACCGAAACGATCAAAGGATGACAGCTTTTTGCATTTATTTCGCGGGTGCCTTGGCATATTTTTGGCACGCGGGTATGGTGTTAAGTTCACGAACCAGTGATAGCTTCGCATCTCTGAGAGCACCGATCACAAGGACTTCTTGAAATAAAATGCGGTCACAGTATACTAAGGTAGAATTGATACCGTCCTGGCATACGAAAATTAAACCCTCTGTACCTGAATTAAGCCTTGATAATCTGAAAAAAGAGAAAGTTAGCTCCTTCGACAAGGACTGTTTTTCTACATTTTCGTGAAAGTTTTCGTACATTTTCTTGTTAAGTAGCTCTTGGCTGTATTTTTAAACCTATGCTTTCTTTACTTCAGCTTTTATAAGCAAAGCATCTAAATAGAGTGGTGATATCAAGGTCCGCAAGCTCGTTCATTATCCATTGAACCACCTCAGATGATTAGAGTAGAACCGGGACGGCAAGGATGTTAGTCGCAGAATGTTCAACGCCAACAGAGTTGAAGACCAAATATGTCGAAGAAGATGCTTGTATCTGTTTCGGAGAGACTCCTTCACTCATGTTCCGTCCTGAGCATTTCTGTACAAAAGCAGCGGAGGAGGTAGCTGAAACACTTGACCTTGACTTCAGTATAAAGGGTAAGAAAAATGAATCAAACCTAATTTATCTATAGTACTTCCTCTTGAACACCCGAGTCAAGAAAACACAGGCAAAAAACTTCCGTGAACAGCTCCTCAACAAGAGGATGCCTACCTTCCTCCGATCACTCGGATTGAAGTCAGGGACGGAGGGTTTTATTTTGTTTTGAAAGGCGATGTCATTTTAACTTAAGCTGCTGTTGCTAAATATCAAGCCATGACATTCTCGATTATATCTGCAGCGCGTGTCATGTACATCCCGAGCACCTATGACACACACTATCTAATTGTACAACTTATCCGGTAACGACTTGAGGTATTAGTCCTGAGATCACTCCGCCAAAGCCTCCTAATGAAACAGAGTCAATTTTCGAAAATGAGAAGTGCCGCATATACCGGAACTTTACATTCTTGAAAATTGTTTCTGTCGCGCACTCGAGGCCTGAAATA
>NC_046663.1:124854280-124858953 GCF_010883055.1 Belonocnema kinseyi
TGGCACCTGGGTGAGGTGGCTAGAACGGTGACTCTGGGATACCGGGCGACCTCTCAGAGTACGCAGCCTTATCCTTGCATGCGGGGCTCTACAAGGATGGACAAAACCCCTTTCCCTAGCTTCCCGTGGGAACAACAATGACAACAC
Source organism: Belonocnema kinseyi (assembly GCF_010883055.1). NCBI lineage: Eukaryota > Metazoa > Arthropoda > Insecta > Hymenoptera > Cynipidae > Belonocnema > Belonocnema kinseyi. The sequence goes on from NC_046663.1 coordinate 124,854,428, forward strand.
CAAGCATAGTTGTAGTAAGTGCGATTCAAAACAACAGAACGGATCGGAGGGATCTCGCAACCTTTGGGTGGACGCAGCGACTGAATCACGACTTGCTAGAGTGCTGCGATGCGAGTTTGGCCCCTGAACGGGGTTACATGGCACGGCTGCATGCTCTGTAGTGTGAGAAACACCCGGAGCTATCGCACTTTACGCATCAACGTCTGCGAAACCATCCTGAACTACTACGTAAAAGGGGCTATGTAAGCGGAACGCCTACTCCACCACAGCTAGAACAAGCCGGCAACAGAGAAAGAGAGGCGACACTAAGACCAACCGCGGGCAGGCATCCAATAGATGAAGAGCGATGCTTTACGACCCGGAGAAACATCAACACCAAGGTTTCACTCAAGCCTAAAGATCTGGCTGAAATGGATGACGAGCTTCGTGGACATTTTTCCGGAGAATCCGACCTCTGGGCTATCTGGGCACAATACATTTGCCGAAAATAGGCAACTTAGCTGACCCGAAGAATTACAGGCCAATAACTTGTCTGAACACGCTTTATAAGATATTCAAAGCTATCCTGAATGATAGGATTGTTCGGGCAATTAAACCTGTGTGGCAAAAAAATCTATGAACATCGAGGCTCAAAGAAAGGCGTAGTCGGATGTCGGGAGAACCTGCTCATCGATAGATGTGTCTGCAAAGATGCAGCATTCTACCAACGTGACCTATCGATGGCCTGGATTGATTATCGGAAAGCTTTCGATTCGAAATCCCATAGACTTATCATCTGTCTTTTGGAAATCATAAAGGTTCATCCGTAAATAGTTGGGAGCATAGCGAGATTGCTGCCGCTTTGGAAAACCAGATTTACTAGCTCACCTGAAAAAATCGTGTGACAAGTAACAAGGTCACAGACAAATGCGCCAAGGTTTATTTGAAGCGAGGAAAACTTAATGGCATCCCTGAAGATTCTGAGCTCGTTTATAGAAGCGCCATACGACACCTTTGCGTTGGAGATACTTATGCATACTTGGGCGTGCCACAGAGCCGCATTCAGGATGTGACATCTATAAAGGATACTCTCCGAAGCAGATACAAACGTCTGATCCGACAGATTTGGTCTTCCGAACTGTCGGCGAGGAACAAAGTATCTGCAACGAACATGCTTGCCGTCCCGGTACTATTCTATTCATTTGGAGTAGTTCCATGAACGAAGAACGAGCTCAGATTTCTTGATATCAGGACAAGAAAGGTTATACACATGAACAAAAGCAAGCATCTTAAGTCTTCCGTTCCGCGACTTTACATCTCACGCCGTCAAGGGGGTCGCGAAATATTGAGTCTTGAATGTCTTCACAACAGGATTATTCCGGGTACAGCACATAGAGATGCAAATGGAAGAGACCCTCTTCTTAAAATGGTCAGGAATCACGAAGAAGTGGGCAAAGAAGCGTTTCTGTACAAAGAAGCGGAGGAGGCTGCTAAAGCACTCGGACTTGACTTCAGTATTAGGGGTGAGCAAAATGCATCAAATCTTATCTATCTCGAGTGCTCAGTCCTGAAAGCCCGGATCAAGAAAGCACAAGAGAAAAACTTTCATGAACAGCTCCTCGATAAGAGGATGCACGGTATCTTCCACAGAAATGTGAAGAATCAGTCAATGTCTTGTGAGCTAACGACCGTGAGATAGGTGGTTACAGTCTGTAAAGGAATCAATACGACGATCCAGCAAAAGCCTCGTGCACCCTAAGAACACGGAGCGACCCAAGGACAACCGCCTTCTGCAGTTTTCCCGCAAGTGTTCTAGCATATTGTTGACACGCAGGGAAGCTTTTTAGGCCATTAGCCAGTGAAAGCTTGGCACCTCCAGGAGCGCCGATGATAAGGACGATCAATTTAACAGAATATTCCGGGTACAATCGTTGCAACTCCCTTATAAGGCCTCGATACCTCTCTTTCTTTTCATTCTCCTTGGTTATGATGTTTTTGTCAGCTGGTGCCGAAAATTCGATAATAAACGTGGTTCGCTTCTCGAAGTCAAAAGAACCATGTCAGGCCTCGAGTGAGCAACAGAAACAATTGTCGAGAATATAAAGTTCCAGTATAAGCGGCACTTCCCATTCTCGACAATTGACTCAATTTACCTAGGAGCATTTAGAGGAGCAATATTAAGGTTAATGCCATAGGAGTGACAGAGATGGTAATAAAGTACTCTTAGTGCCGCATTGTGCCTTTGAATGTATGTCGTTTCCGCGTGAGTTGGACAACTAGAAAGTATGTGAGCTAAATGCTCGGGGCGTGCATGGCACGCCCTGCAACTATCATCGGGAATGTCTTGGTTTAAAATGTGGCGACTGTATGTTAAGGTGGAACTGACACCGTCTTGGCATGCAAAAATGAAACCCTCCGTACCAGACTTCAATCCGAGCGATTTAAGGAAAGCAAACGTTAGCTCACAAGTCATTGACTGATCCTTCACATTTCTGTGGAAGATACCGTGCATCCTCTTATCGAGGAGCTGTTCACGAAAGTTTTTCTCTTGTGCTTTCTTAATCCGGGCTTTGAGGACTGAGCACTCGAGATAAATAAGATTTGATGCATTTTGCTCACCCCTAATACTGAAGTCAAGTCCGAGTGCTTTAGCAGCCTCCTCCGCTTCTTTGTACAGAAACGCTTCTTTGCCCACTTTTTCGTGATTCCTGACCATTTTAAGAAGAGCGTCTCTTCCCAGAATAAACCTGTTGTGAAGACATTCAAGACTCAATATTCCGCGACCCCCTTGACGGCGTGAGATGCAGATACTTTGTTCCTCGCCGACAGTTCGGAAGACCAAATCTGTCGGATCAGACGTTTGTATCTGCTTAGGAGAGTATCCTTTATAGATGTCACATCCTGAATGCGGCTCTGTGGCACGCCCAGGTATGCATAAGTCTCTCCAGCGCAAGGGTGTCGTATGGCGCTTCTATAAACGAGCTCAGGATCTTCAGGGATGCCATTAAGTTTTCCTCGCTTCAAATAAACCTTGGCGCATCTGTCTGACCCAAATTCTATTTCAATTTCCTTAGTATATCGATCGACAATCCCCAGAGCTAGATGCAGTTTCTCTCTGTTTTTAGCATAGATCTTAAGATCGGTGTGGAATAGTTCTTCATCCCTCTTAATACTTTTTTCACCTCCTCGGTAGTGATGTTTGGCCATTCTTTATCAGGTGTTATGAGGGCAACACATAACTCCTTGAAGCTTTTTATATTTCCTGACTCTTCGTCAAGTCTATGCTGAACTTCGTAGACTTCTCTCCAAAATACTTCGACCTCCTCTGGTTTGGGTGAGTTTTCGACAGTAACTGGAGGGTCTTGAAAGAGTCGAGATGGGTCAGAGAGAAACTGTTGATTTTCTCTGACTCACCTCTCCCTTCGCTCTACACTTCTCTTAGCGTCAGATAGTATCCGTATTCTCTCAACATTATGCTGACTGATGGTCAGCAGCTTTGACTTGTTAAGTGTGTGATAACGGGTCCGGGTTTCGCGCGCGAACTTTCGAACCTTGGCGGTAAAAATCCTGCTAGATGTGATGTAGTCAATCACACACTGAATGCGGGACGCGTACTGTCTTGCCGAGCCTATCTTTATGGCAAGTTGATGCATTCGTCTTTTGGTCTTATGATCAGCCGTTGGTTTTGTTTTACGGTTCGCATCGGCCGAAGCTCTCGCTGCATTATACACGCATTAATTGATAGCCCAGAGGTCGGATTCTCCGGAAAAATGTCCACAAAGCTCGTCATCCATTTCAGCCAGATTTTTAGGCTTGAGAGAAACCTTGGTGTTGATGTTTCTCCGGGTCATAAAGCATCGCTATTCATCCATTGGATGCCTGCCCGCGGTTGGTCTTAGTGTCGCCTCTCTTTCTCTGTTGCCGGCTTGTTCTAGCTGTGATAGAGTAGGCGTTCCGCTTACATAGCCCCTTTTACGTAGTTGTTCAGCAGGGTTTCGCAGACGTTGTTGCGTAAAGTGCGATAGCTCCGAGTGTTTCTCGCACTACAGAGCACGCAGCCGTGCCATGTAACCCCGTTCAGGGGCCAAACTCGCATCGTAGCACTCTAGCAAGTCGTGATTCAGTCGCTGCGTCCACTCAAAGGTTGCGAGATCCCGCCGATCCGTTCTGTTGTTTTGAATCGCACTTACTACAACTATGCTTGGTGTTGTCATTGTTGTTCCCACGGGAAGCTAGGGAAAGGGGTTTCGTCCATCCTTGTAGAGCCCCGCATGCAAGGATAAGGCTGCGTACTCTGAGAGGTCGCCCGGTATCCCAGAGTCACCGTTCTAGCCACCTCACCCAGGTGCCATTCAGCTTTCGGCACGGTTTTCACACCTCCGCTTGGGGGTTAACTCCTTCGGGACCACCCCTGGACAATTGTCCGCGACTGCCTATTTATGTTTGTAGCCATATTCAGCAGAAACCCTTGATACAGGGACCCTCTATCCGCAACCCGAGGACGCGTTCGGTGGCTTTGTCATTGGCCCTTCGTTTTGATTCTAGAG
>NC_046663.1:124859053-124866300 GCF_010883055.1 Belonocnema kinseyi
TCAGTGAAGGAGTCTCTCCGAAACAGATACAAGCATCTTCTTCGGCATATTTGGTCACGGTTCATTTCTCAAATACGCGGCGATCTATTTCAGGCCTCGAGTGCGCGACAGAAACAATTTTCAAGAATGTAAAGTTGCGGTATATGCGGCACTTCTTATTTTCGACAATTGATTCTGTTTCATTAGGAGGCTTTGGCGGAGTGATCCTAGGGCTAATACCTCAAGTCGTTACCGGATAAGTTGTACAATTAGATAGTGTGTGTCATAGGTGCTCGGGGTGTGCATGACACGCGCTGCAGATATAATCGAGAATGTCATGGCTTGATATTTAGCAACAGCATGCTAAAGTTAAAATGACATCGCCTTTCAAAACAAAATAAAACCCTCCGTCCCTGACTTCAATCCGAGTGATCGGAGGAAGGCAGACATCCTCTTGTTGAGGAGCTGTTCACGGAAGTTTTTTGCCTGTGTTTTCTTGACTCGGGTGTTCAAGAGGAAGTACTATAGATAAATTAGAGTTTGATGCATTTTTCTTACCCCTTATATTGAAGTCAAGGTCAAGTGTTTCAGCTGCCTCCTCCGCTGCTTTTGTACAGAAACGCTCCTTTACCCACTTCTTTGTGTTTTCTGATCATTTTAGGAAGAGGGTCTTGTGCATTTGACTGTAGATGTGCTGTTCCTAGAATAAGTCGCGAAAAAGAAGACTTAAGCTGCATGCTTTTGTTCATGTGCATAACTTTTCGTGACCCGAGATTGAGGAATATAAGCTCGTCCTTCGCCATTGAATCAATCTAAATGAAAAAAGTACTAGCGGAACGCATGAGGAGAAGGAGAGTACGAACCTTGTCGTTTTGAGGAGGCCTAAGAACTCCAGCAAATAACAACGGCCTGTAACCCACAACGAGGATGACCCTTACGGCTAGGAGTTGATGGTTAGTAGGGTGGATGTGTCAGCGTGAATTTGACTAAGCAGCTAACATCGGGTAGCATTCTGCTCCCAAAACAGCTCCCTAAGCCAAGAAGTGAAGTACCGTGTCGAGAGCTGAATGTCACCAGGGAATGGTCCCTCAAACGGTGTCCTGGGATAACGGGCAACCTCCCAGCGTAAAAATGCCTTATCCTCACAAGCGGGGCACTGTGGGGATGGACCTTGTTTTACCGTAGCTACTCGTGGGAACAAAATGAATTCCGATTTTGAAAATACAAATAAAGATAGTAAAAAGCATTAGCAAGTGACGTCAATGACACCTGCCATGAACACTCCATCTTCTCCCGAGAAGACGGAAATCAGTGAAGGTAATAAATCACCTTCAAGTCAGCAGGGGGCTGATGCGGTTCCTATTACCATGATTCGTACTGCTGAAGATGAGGCTTTAAATAGCCATAGCTCAGAAGCCAAAGCCACTGAGAACGAAAGAACTGCAGGAATAAGCCCCAGGAAAAGGAAGTATAGTAGTGCCGCCAGACGGAAGTACCATTGCCAGCCACAGGGAGAGTAAGAGGGGTAAGGTCGGAGACCAAGGAGGCTCCTACAGTCTCGCCCTTTAAAGTCACCTGAAAATGGCCGTTGTTCCGGAGAACTTCCCACAAGTAAAGTTCAGCATAGAGCCAGCAGTGGTCGTAGAGGTAGCCCTCGAGAAAATTATCGCTGGGGTAAAACCTGGCGACATTATCCAAAATCAATCCAGTTGATCTTGAGTGTGGATACTTCAGTTGTCGAACACGTAGAATAGGTCGATTGTAGACCTTATCTGCGTATGAGAAGGATCCAGGTGATGATCCTGTCTAAGTCTAAGAATGCTACGAGGGTAGCAGAAGAGCAGACGCCCTCGAAACAGTCGAAGGATGGTGCTGCTTCATAATGAACAACTTCAAATCTTCACGTTTGGATTTCATCCAAATAAATCTTCACCACTGTAAAGCTGCATCGGCCATCCTAAGCAGAAGTGTTACAGTGGAATATACTGATTTTGCACCCCCGGGCAGCCATATATGTTAGGAGGGGTATCGACTTTGTCAGCTTACCGAGGTTCAGTAATACAGGTCTGGTAGCGATTAAAGTAGAACATCAAAGAGGAGGAAAAGGACCACCTCTAGTGATTTGTTTAGCATACCTGCCATTTGACTCTTTATTCCCGCCACCATAAGAGAAACTTACACGCTTGGTGGATATTAAGGCTCAAAAGGATGGTCGCTGTTCATTGGATGTGCTGCAAATACGCATCATACGATATTGAGCAGCAAGAAAATCAACAGTAGAGGTGAGTACCTTTTAGATTATCTTTTAACACTCGATATGACTATATTAAATCGCAGATGAACACCAACTTTTGTGAAAGCTAGATGTCAGCAGGTTATTCTCATCACTTTTTGCTATGTATCCATTAGCTTAAAGAAAAATTCTACTGACGGCCCGGATCAGAGGGACAATGGAAATGATTGGAGAATAATTACCACTGTGTAATATTTTTAGGGCGTGCATAGCTACGGGATATACCCCTATGGCATGGAGGAAAGTCAGAGCGATTTTTATACCAAAGTCGGAAAGGGACTCAGACTATGAGGCTAATTCATTCAGTTAGTAGATTTTCATTTGAAAGAGGAAATCTTACCAGACACACCTCTTCATAATAATAAATTTGCCTCGCAGAAAGATATATCCAATATAGACGAACTTCATGCATTTACCTTCCGCATTCAAAAAGCCGGACGAGAAGGAGATGTAGCGATAGCAGCGTTTTTAGGAATAGAGGGTGTTTTCAGTAACACGCCAACGAATTCTCTATTGAATTCTGCGGAAGATCATGATATAGGTTTCAGAGTCAATAGTTGGCTGCGTTCTATGCTATGCGGCAAGATCGTACATCCTTCGCTCAACGGGAGCAGTGTGAAAGCAAAGATTGAAAAGGAGTGCCAACAGAAAGGAGTATTGGCATATCATTGGCATATGGGCACTTTTCATTGACGATTTAATTAGAAGATTAAATGAGTAAGGTTTCTACACACAGGGTATGTAGATGACCTTGTTATCTTAATAACAACAAAGTATGAAGGGACTGTAGTCGAAATCATGCAAAATTGTCTCAACATTGTTGAGCGATGGTGCAACGAGCATGGTTTATCTGTTAATCTACATAAAACTAAACTTTTATTTTTTAGAAGACGCAGGAAACTACCTGATCTTATGAATCCTAAGTTCTATGGCAAGAAAGTTGAATTGTCCATATCAGCTAAATATTTATGTGTCATTTTCGATCCTAAATTAACCTGAAAACTACATGTTGACGCGATAGTTAAAAAGGACAGAGCACCTTTCTGGGATTGCAAAGTTACCATTGGAAAAACTTGGGAATTAAAGCCCAAGTTAGTGTACTGGTTATATATAGTGATCATTAGACCAATTATAACCTACGCTTCATTGATCTGGGTGCAAAGAACCAGTCTGGTAAGTTCCAGGAACCAGCTAGAAAGCCTGCAATGGGTCTTTTGCCTGGCAATTGCTGGATCGATGAGACTATTTTAACGGCAGCATTGGAGACTATTTTAGCTCTACCACCGCTGCACCATCTGAATAGACAGAGGGCTGCAGCGGAGGCCTACAGACTCTCACTAAAAGAGAGTCATAGTGCAAATTCACTACTGTACTCCAAGGTGAAATCGTAGCAATCAAAGCCTCCCTTGAGGAGATTCGTAATCGGGTTTACATCAATCACCACGTTTACATATGCCCTGGCAGTTAAGCTGCGTAGCGGACCCTCCAATCAGAGGAATTTACATACAGACTTATCTGGAGCTGCCTTCAAGTACTTCTCGAAGTGTCCGGTAAAAACTGTTTCAAATTGATCTGGATTCCTGGACATGAAAACATAGAGGGCAACGAAAGAGCAGATATGCTTACAAAAATGGTACTACGAAGAACATGGATACAAATCAGGTGAAGATAGTGGTAGAAATGCTCAGGGGCCATTTCCACTCAATGAAGCACCTAAATAATATAAAGGTCGACAGAAACCCTCGCTGTCGAAAATGTGGCTTCCGGCAGGAGACAGCACATCACATCTTATGTGAGTGTGACGTACTAGTGGGCCATGGAGTGAAGAATTTTGGTAATCACTTCTGCGAACCAGAGAATTTCGAAGGTATTTCGTATTCAGCGATATGCGTATATATGTAGAAAACTGGCCTCCTTAGAGAGGCATAGATTTTAAAGGGTAAAGTACAATAGATTACACTAGTTAACCTCAGCGCTATGGGTTTGAATGACCCTACCAATCTAATAATAATAATAATAATAATAATAATAACATCAGAAAAAATTATTAATCGATGTTGCATCCTGAATTCGGATTTAGAACACGCCGAGTTATGTAAAAGTCTCTCCAGTACCAGTGAGTCGTTAGCTCTGCTGTCTATGAGATTAGGGTCTTCGGGGATTCCATTAAGTTTTCCTTGCTTCGAATTCACCTTGGCACATTTTCTAAACCGAAATCCATTCTAGAGCTAGATTTAGCTGCTCTTTATTTTTAGCATGGATCTTGGCAACATTTATGTTTAAAACATTAGTGATCTTATGTACTTCACGATGTGTGGATGAACCTGTATACCTCCCAACAGACCGATGATAAATATGTATGAGGTTGATTCGATAGCTTTCGGGTAGTCAATCCAGGCCATCGAAGGATAGCGCTGGTAGGATGCTACGTCTTTACAGACACATATATCGATGAGCAGGTTTTCTCGAAATCCTGCTACGCCTTTCTATGAGCCGTGTGGTTCATACATCTAGCGCTACACAGGTTCGATTGTCTGAATCATCCTATCATTTAAGATAGCTGTGAAGATCTTGTAAAGCGTGTTCTGACAAGTATTGGCCTGTACTTCCTAACGTCAAACAAACTGCCTATCTTCGGGAGAAGCACTGATCGGTTAAAGCAAACTTCTTCCACTAGAAGCTCTTGATACCATTTGGTCCCGGAGCGTAATAGCTCTTCATACCTCTTAATATTTTCTTCACCTCCTCAGTAGTGATGGGTGGCAAATTCTTCGTCAGGTGTTATGAGGGCACCATACAGCTTCTTAAAGCTATTTATGTTATCTGAGTCTTCGTCCAGTCTAAGCTGCCCTTCGTAGACTTCTCTCTAAAATACTCCGACCTCCTTTGGTTTGGCGGGTGGTCGACAGTAATTGAAGGGTCTTGAAAGAATCGTGATGGGTCAGAGAATAACTGTTGATTTTCTCTAACTCACCATTTTTTTTCGCTCTAGACTTCTCTTAACCTCAACTAGTAAAACTTTAATATAGATAGTAGCAAAGTCTATCAACGTAAGTTCAAGCAATCAAAAAATACAGCGGATTAAATGTTCATTAGAATTCATAGAATTTTGCTGCAAAGTTTCACTTTAAATGAGCAAAGTGTTAATAACCTACAAGTGTTTTATTCTTTCGAGCAGCGCCGCGCAGAAACAGAGTACAGAACTCAGAGGCAGCTTTTAGCTGGATAGCCACGGCTAATTAGGAAAGTTGGAAAATCGTATTTTTCAACACCAGTTTTTGTGCTTCTTCATAACAATATAAGGAATTTGTCATAGTGCTAAGTATAAACTGGTTCATTTTTTCATGTTATTCTCAGTTTTCTAATAATAATTTTTTTATTCTTTCCATTTTTGTATATTTTCTTTTTGTACATGTTTTCTTGGAATATTTTGTAAATATAGCAAATAGAGTCAATAGAGTGAAGTTCATTCCTATATTAAGAATCATTTATTCGGTGCAATTAATTAAAGATCTCATGTACATATTTTTTTAGATTAAGGTGTGATTGTAGATTGGAAGAAAGATAGAAAATGATCGAAGGGATAGACCTGGGATCAAGATGGGTATAACGGTTCTTCCCATTTCAACTTTAAAGATAAAAAAGGATCTAAACGGATAGAGACTCTATCCATTTACTTCCAGCAGGGACGGTCAGTGGCAATGAGTTGAATGACAAAGTAATAATTAGTTAATAAATCTATAACTGCTCTCTGGGTCGAACCTGTAGCTGGTGTTACGACTTCTTTCCTTTAAATCAGGTAACTTTGAAGCTTCAGATCAACGGCTAAAAATATTTTTTATTGCAAATATAATACATGGGTAAATTTAGATGCCTAAGAGAACGATCTGGTCAACATGCCCGTTGAAATTTCTCAAATGTAATTTTTTGGGCCACTCTAATGCTCAGATAGTCCCGATTGTGTGAATTTTTTAGCCTGACTTTAGTCTCACGTTCCTTTATATGTTGGCTTATCGGTCTTCCGGTTTCTTCAATATAGACTTTGCCACAAGAGCAAGGGATTTTATATACTCCCGGATCGCTGCGAAAGATGGTTTGTATATTGCGTTTGTTGAGAATTCTTTCTTTTTTGTTGTGTGAATGTTCCAATTTTCAAAATTTTTTGAAGTTTCTGTTCGTATGGGTAGGTTTTCTGTAAACATCATGTCCTAATGTGGTATCGGATTTTTTTGTAAATAAGTACGTACAAGAAAGAAAATTTTCCATTTTGTTTAATTTCCTCGGAGAACTGGATATTAGGGTGTAATCGATCGATAAAATAGGAAAATTTGTGTAGTTCATTGGAATAAAAATTCTGCTTTAGGTTTCGATTGGTGTTCGAAACAGTGTTCTATCAAAGGTGTGAGTTCAGAGGGAAAGTTTGCAAAGAATTTAATAATATCAGTTGTATCAGAGATTAGTACTTTCGTAAAGAGAGATATTACGTCGAAATTCACTAGGATGTGTTGATGTGAAATGTAAATCTGTTGTGTCTTCTTTTTTAATGTCAAAAGAGTTTTGGACGTGTGTGATAGAGTTTTCTGCGAAAGGATTCAGTTCTTTGGTGAGGAAGCGTGCTATGTTGTAAGTTGGTTAGTTTAGTATTACGCTGACAATCGGTCTGAGCGGGATAGTTCAGAACATATATTTTTTCGATCACCCCCTTTCCTTTTCTAAACTCTGTCTGATTCGGTTGCACTATCTTTTTTTCCTCAATTTCTTTCTATAATCTCTCCAGCAAAACAGTTACATATACTTTATACAATTTTGGAATCAGCATGACACCCCTATTAGTTTTAACCTCCTCTCCTTTGCCTTTTTGCACTATTGGCTTAATACGAGGGTGGATTGATAAGTTTCCGGCCTGACCAAGAGATGGCGCCACTAGGCCTACCTTGAGGTGGCGTTCTATAGTACCATCCTTAGATAGTTTGTA
>NC_046663.1:124866400-124880104 GCF_010883055.1 Belonocnema kinseyi
TCAGCCTTGGAGGAGATTATGTTGAGAAATAAAAAAAAAATTCTTAAAAACGTTGTTTTTCTTGGTCAGGCCGGAAACTTATCAATCCACCCTCGTATGTATCCTTTATTTATAGTTATATATATCGTTTAGTCCCGTCCCTCCAGATTTTCATACTTCATTTATAATCTCATCTATACCAGGTGCCTTTCTATCTCTCATTATTTCTAACACCTTGACTTTTTCTTCCATTCTTATATCCTCTTCCTCATCTCTTTCCCTATCATTTTGCCTTCCTTTCTAACTTTTCTCTCTACTTCTCCTAGCAAATCCAAAAAATATTGTTTTCATTTTACCATTTCAAAATCTTATTTTACACTTTTTCTTCTTCTTCTCTCATTATTTACTACATTCCAAGCCTCTTCTTCAGTCCAAGCCTTCTCCGCCTCTTCCTTAAATCTTTTATTCCTTCTGACCTTCATTTTCTCTTTACAATCCTTATTCCATTCACTTCTATTCTCCCCTTCACTAACTTAATTTTTGTTTGAACACTCTAATCCTCTTTTTATTTCTCCTATCATTTTTTCCATATACACGTACAAATTTCCCTCTCCCATTCTATATTTCTGTTTAAGATAAACAATACCAACTCCTCCAAGATCTTTAACAACTTCTTTCCCTCCCCATTCAGTACCTTATTTTTCGATTTCTTCATCCCTCTTTTCCCCGTTCCCTTTCCCTGTATCTCCTGTTCTGGCATTCAAATCCCCACCTATTATAAGCCTAATCTACCATTCCATTATTATTACTGCAGCCCATTATGTCAAATTTCTCATAAGCACCTTATCCATTCTCTTCAATCCTGCTGTATTCCAGCAACATATCCTCCATGCTTCCAAACATTCGTTTCTCGTCTCTTCTTACTTCTTACTATTTTTGTCCTATCTCTCGTTTGTTTCTCTCCTAGATTCCTGGCACTTCATGTCTTACTATGTCTTTCTTTTCTTCATCCCAATTCAACCATACTCCATCTATCTGTATTATCGCATAATTAACCCATGTTCTTCTTCACTTTTTTCTTTCCTCTTACGCTATTTTCCTTAAATTATACTCCATATTCTTTCCATCCATGTCAAATCATCCTTTATTCTCTCCGAGCTTCCATATAACATCCTCTTCTTTGGCATCACTTTCCTCTTATGCTTCTTTTTTTTCGTCCCTCTCTTCCTTCTCTATTCTTTGTTCTATTTATCTCAGCCTTTCCTTCTCCGTATTCCTACTCTCGCCCCCTCCAAACTTCAGGTTCGAGCTTTCTGTTTTCTTTATCGCACCTTGCACCTCCTATACCTTTTTATTATTATCTTCCTACTTCTCTAGATTTTGTCCCAATGACTGCATCCTCTTCTCTAACTGCTCCCTGACTTCTTCCCATTTCTTTACTTATTTTATGAGTTCAGCCAATTTCTGCCTAATTTCTTTACTGATTTCATCTCCCCTTTTCTCCTGCCTTTCTGTATAAATCTCCATTACGTCTATCATAACTTCATGAATTACTTTCAGTCTTTTTTTCCGCGATATTACTCGCTCCGCTAGTTATGAATCCAATCCAAATGCTCCCGCCTTCTATCCTTCCCTGTCTCTACCTATCATCGCGTTCTGGTACCTGTCTTGCCTTTATACGTCTCTACCCACCAACACACAAATCTGTCTTAATCCTTAAAAATAACTTTATCCCCTTTTCAATCTGACAATCCCTCAATCAATCTCTCATAAACAAATCGTTCTACACACTTCCACCAATTTTTATAATAACTAAACTGTTTGAATTAAAATTCACCTTTTTGGTAGAAAATTACATTTTTTCTTAAAAAATCATATTTTTGTGTTGGAAATTCAAGCTTTTTATAGATAATTCGTCCTTTCGGCTTTAAAATTCAACAATTTTATTAAAAATTAATATATTTTGTTGAACGCTCGTCTTATTTTGATAAATCATTAATATTTTGCTGGAAAATTCAATCATTTGGTTCGAAATTGATATTTTTTTAGTTGAAAATTCAACGACTTGGTTAAAAGTTCAACTAGTTTATTAAAAATTCAATTAATCGTTTTAGTTAAAAATTCATTTTTTTTGAAAATGTAACAATTTTCTTGACACTTTGGGGTTTTTTTTTAAATCAATTTTTTTATCTGAAAATTGTACTTTGCCATTTGTGTTAGAAATTTATCCCTTATAAGTTTAAAATTCAATTGTTTGGTAGAAAATTAATTTATTTTGTTAGAAATTCCTCTTTTTGGCAAAAAATTCATTTTCTTGGTTATGAATTCATAGTTAGAAAAATTAAAAATGCAACTGGTTAGGTCTTAATTAGCCTATCTTGATTAAGGATTTAACAATATGGTAGAAAATTAAAGTAGGATTCTGTTGTAAATGAACTTTTTCGTAAAAAAATCATATTTTTGGCTTTAATTAAACTATTTTGATGAAAATTGAACTTCTTCATAAAACATTTTTTTTGTTCACAAATGATTTATTTGTGTTGAAAGTTAGTTTATTTTGTTAATAATTCATGTCTGTTAAATCTAGTTTTTTTATATCATAATTTTTCAAGATTTATTTCTTTGGCTTAGAATTTATTTTTTTTTACAATTTGGTATTTGTTGTTCAAAATTAATATTTTTCTCCGAAAATTTCAATTTATCCATTTTTAGTTTTAAAGTAAGAAATTCAGGTGGCTGTTTTAATTGAGGAGCAAAATTTCCGGTCATTTCCCGGTTTACAAATGTATTATCTAGGCACAAGTTGACTAGGTCGGGCTGAGGAAAACCGAGGACGATCCCTTGAAAAAACGGCACCACGCTGGGCTCTCGCACTTGCTGTCCTATATAAAAAAACTGACTTAAAATATCGCAATTTGTACGAAGACAACAAGAAGCACATACTTCCTTCAAGTTGTAAATTATTAGAGATAGTTCAACTGACTACCTGCAGTTTAAATCACTTCATTATCTTCATTACAACTGAAGACAGTGCGCTCGTATATTTATTTACAAAAAACGAACAATTATTTATATTTTGCAAATTTTCCGATGGCAATCTGTTCGAAAATGTTCAATGTACCACCATGATTTTTTCAGATTTTTCCTATTACTTTTTCAATAGAAAACTATGCTTCAAAGTTCACTGTTTTTAAAAGCTATCAAATTTCCTCACTTATCATCGTATTTTCAGATCTGTAAGCTACAAATAATTTTTTGGAATATTACTTTTGCGCTCATTAACGTACAACATTTGCACCTTTAAAATGATGCCTCTTTTATTAAACTACCATTTTTTCTTCACATACTTATTCAACGTCAAAGCCAGAGGACTCGAATTTTCTCGCCGATAGTAGTTCATTTCCTATTCCATTTTTGTTTGTTTATAATATCATAATCAAAGCTTTTGTTCCTGGGATGCACCCCTATAAACCTTTTAATTCTTTTGAATTTTTTTGGATTCTTTGAAATCTTTGAATTATTTATAAACTATTAGCATTTCTTATAAGTTTTGAATTCTGATGAGCATACAAATTATAAGTTTTTTACTACGCTTAAACTTTTTAAATTAAATTTTGATGAAATTAAAATTTCTCATTCTTCTAAATTTTCGATTTAAAACATAATTTCTATTTTAATACAGTTCACGATGTTTTAAAAAATCTATCTTTTGTTCTTATGTCTTATAGATTTGGCTTTAAGACTTCCAATAGCTGAAGAAATAAAAACACTTTATTATCATTGAAAAAATTATATTCAACCGAAAATTAAAGTTTTAGGTCTTGGTTAATTTAAAACGATAAAGCTGAAATAAAATGTATTCTTTAATAGAAAAATCTAGAAGATAATACAAGGACAAATGTCGTGTCTTTTAAATATAATATTAAACTATATTAACATAGAAGTTATATGTAATTCAAAAGTGAGAACAATAAAAACAAAATATTAGATATTAAAATTAGAATAGAAAAAGAACAATATCAAGAATTTGTAACGGTTAGCCTCTTTGGACCTCTCCCACTCACTAAATTGGGCTATATATGTAGCACTTTGGCCCAGCGCAAGTTAGTTCTAATCCTAAACCTCTACTGAAAGCATATACATTTTGAATAAAGATTAGTCGAGTACCATTTGGTAACTCGACTCCTTTCAAAAAACACTTATTCAAGTTATTCGCCATTACATTTTGTCGATCCTGTCAGGATTGGCCTTTCGATTTCTGTATCTAAGAATAAGTCAGAGAAATTCCGTAAAGGTCAATTCCTTAAGACGAGTCTGAAAATCGTCGAATTCCACGGAATTCGCAGGAAAGAATTCTACGGAATTCACAAAAAAAACTTCGGTCTTTTCTACAGAAAGTCCGTTAAAACAACGAAAAATAGGAAAATAAAACTAAAATTAGTAGTGAACCGAGTACCCACTATACAACGTAAAGCTTTTACGTTCCGAAATTCACCTGAGAACGAGGCCCGCAATCAGGCGAAAGACGCATCTGCGAAACATGACAAGGAAGACCAATGACAAGTCATCGGCCAACGCCCAAGTCTGGTTAAGCAACAAGAACTTCACGAATTTCAGGGTGCCAACCAAGAAGACCCAAGCTATGCAGTGATAGAAAAAAGAAGATTAAGGGCATGTTCTTCATGACCACGTGACCAAACTAGTCCCCGGATATGAGCATTTATTTTGGTGTTAACTGCGTCCACACGGATTGTGATATCGTGTTTAAAATTTGACAGATTAAATAAAAAGCACTAAAGAACGTTTGTATACATCAATGTGTTTATAGTTTTAAAGAAAGTTTATTTATAAATCGATGAAAAAGGATATTACCATTTGAGTTATAGCACTATGCAGATAATTTTTGGTTTGATGCATTTCGGATCATTTTGGTTCGCGTATATTGAGCACTGACACCAGTTTGGGATTAAATCGTCTAAACCTTAAAAAAAATTAGTGTAAGCAACAAAATTTGCACATTCTTTGCAAATCAACAAATAAGTATCTGCTTACACGTGACCTATAATTATTTTTGAAGCATTTTTAGCGATTTCTAGCGGAGAGAAAAAGAAACTTTGAACGTCGATAAAGTCGAGATCACGTGACTAAGTTCATTCGTAAAATTTTTGTTTGGAGAATGAAATAATTTTCATTATTTTCGGTCCTTACTACGTCCAAACGGATTGAGATATCGTGTTCAAGGTTTAGGAAGTTATACCGAAAGCACTAAGGAACGTTTGTTTATATCAAAATGTTCATAATTACTAAGAAAGTTTTCGAGTAAAATACTACAGGAATTAGGAAATAAACTTTTAACGTCGATAAAGTAGATGCCTCGATTTAAAAAAATCGAGGAACATCTTAGAATGTCATACTCGAAAATTCGTCCAAGTCCCATCTTGAGAAATGTGCATCTTCAGAAAATAATTAAAATTTTCTAATGGTTATATTCTTGTAGACTTTTTGTACTGGTATGAAACAATTCCAAGAATAAAAATAAAATTTCGCCCGCGGTCGAAAGACAAGGCGAGTCCGACGCTGAGTCCCGCTGGTTGGTTCACTGTCAACAATAGTTATCAGCTGATCGATTCAACGTCAAGAATTATGGAAGTTGGTTGGAGAACTCCGACGAGTAAATTTTAGCACATTGCTGGTGTTGCTATGTTTCAAATTTGAAATTTATCTTTTATTTTTAGGACCAAAAAAATGAAAATCATTTTACACAGAAATTTCATGAACGAACTTAGTCACTTGATCTCGACTTTATCGACGTTCAAAGTTTCTTTTTTTCTCCACTAGAAATCGCTAAAAATGCCTAGAAAATAATGACAGGTTACGTGTGTGCCGATACTTATTTGTTAATGTGTAACGAAGGTGCAAATTTTATTGCTTATATTAATTTTTTTCAAGGTTCAGACGATTTAGTATAAAATTGGTGTCAGTGTTCAATATGAGCGAATAAGAAAAATCTAAAATGCATCAAGCCAAAAATGATCTGAAAAGTGCTATAACTCGAATTGTAATATCCTATTCCATCAATTTATAAATAAACTTTCTTTAAAATTACCAATATATTAATGTATACAAACGTTCTTTAGTGCTTTTTATTTTATGTGTTAAAGTTTAAACACGATATCTCAATTCGTGTGGACGCAGTGAACACCAAAAAAAATGTTCATAATCGGGGACTAGGTTGGTCACGTGGTCACCGAAGAGCATGCCCTTAAACATCAAGAAATTAAAGTAAGCAATTAAAACAAAAAACAAACAAATCGTATTGAATTGTAAAGAGAATAAGTCCTCCTAACTTTTGGAGGAAGGAGACTAACGTGAAATCAACGTTCATTTCACATTAGGTTATTGTAGTAGAACAATACACTGCATTTCACTGTATTATAGGATAAAATTCCAAACGTACGCACACAATTCTCACATGACACCATTTTTACACCGACAAGTTAGAAACTAAGCACACTGGCGTCACAAAAATACCGCGATAATTTAGAATTAGAGTACGATACGGACGAGACGAACTCATTTGCTAACATGCCCGGAACGCATTCTCCTAACCCTAACCCCAGCTCCACTGTTCAAGTAAACGAAGAAATAATACTACGAACGTTCGCGAGTGTTGAATCTTTGACGGCCAACATGTTGGCTTTAAAAATAAAAAATAAAAACAGAACTTTAGAAATTCAAAGGATAGTGAAAGGATTAGGTTATAAAGGGGACTTAGAAACAAATAAAGGGGAACCCGAATTAACTGAAGACCTCGATGAAGATAAAGAAAGTAAGCCAACAGAAAATAGTCAATTGAAGCGCGAAGGGAATGAAGGAACACCATCTCGCTCACCTATGTCGAAATTGAAAGTAGAAGTAACTGTACCTCAGCTTCCAAACGAAGGTAACCTAGAGAGACTAAAAATAGGTCAGCAACTTTCTAGAAACACACAGCTACTTAGAGAAAGGGAAGAAATTAGGACACTCCAACTCCCAACCGGTAAAGAAGAAGATAGAGAAACAATGGAACACCGTCGATTGAGAAATGAGCAATTACTTCAAGAAAGAGAAGGAATAAAATCCCAACCAGCAACCGAGGAAGATGTAAAAATCAATGCTAAATTAGTTTTAGAAACTATAAGAACTATAAATGGCCAGGATTTTATTAACAGCGTCAAAAGAGCAAAAAATAGGTGCACACAGCCTAACTTACTTCTAGACTTGACTGTGGCAAAGAAAACACGAAGTGCAGCGGAAAAAGTAACCCGTTATACACCCGTGAGTTCTTATAAAGATTTATATGCCTCTTTAAGAAAAACCCTAAAACAAACATGCTCAATATTAGTATTAAAAAGCAAATTAGAATTTTGCAAAATAGGCCAATCTTCAAATCGACCACCACACGACAGGAACATCCAAGTATCGGAAGAAGAATTGGAAAACGAAACCATGACAATCGAAGAAGTACAGGAACAGATAAACTATGAAAATCAAGCCGAATTTCTGCAGTCAGCAGCAGACTACAATTTATTAGACGAAGAAACTACCGACGAGACGAATATTACCTATTAGTAGATTTAGGAGCTTCGATAAGCACAATATCGATATATCGGAAACTAAATATCGAAAAAATCATTATATTGGATAAAAAATATCGATATTTTCGATATTTTTTATGTTAAGCGAATACATAATTATAATGACTATAAAAACATTATTATTAAAACAAATGTATAAAAGCAACTAAATAGTTTAATATAATAATTTTTGTATGATCATTCTTCTCCTCAAACCTGCAACAGAAAGTAAGTTGGTACCAAACCAAACATATAATTTTCTATAACCTTGTACCAAAACATTTTGTTTAAACAATAAAGGACGTATATTTAATATACATTGCTGGGTGTTGCATTATTATTTGTTAACTTCTGCAACACAACCTTCGGAATTTGTTGCTTTGGCTTTAAATTCCATATCTTTGGTTGATTTCTGCGAGTGTTGATTTGCTTAATTAAACAAAATAAATTGGTTTTAATAGTTGTAAGATAATAAATCTAAACAAGTAGAACTCTTGTTTTTTAAATAATACAGTAACTATATTTTAAATGAGTCTCTTGAGTGAGATATCAGTAACCGCGTGGAAGTAATTAATTTAGAATGTAATTACTGTTTTCTTATGAAAAAGGAATATTGTATGTAAGGGGCTGTCCATAAACTAACTTAACATCTTTAGACGATTCCCCCACCCTCACCCCGAAATGTAACGTAGCCCAATAACTGTATAAACACACAAAACAGAGAGACATGTATCACGAAAGTAGGATAGTAACATAAAAAATTCTTTCAAGTAAAATTAATGTAAATATCAAATTGAGTGCAATATGAAACACTTTCAATTTGTAAGATTTTAAGTCGAAATATATATTGTATTTGTATGTGAGGTTAATTGAGCCCGTGCTCCCTGAGACTTCTATTATTTACAAATTTTCACATAATATAGATTAGAAAATATACAAAGATAAATAATGAATGAAAAATATAATGTCTACTTACGTTTACTTGTATTCAGCTTTTATGTGTTTTTTTACAAACTATTTAACTAAAGAACGCATTTTGTCAAGTGGCAAAATAGTGATGGGATATCGATATCGAAGTTATAACAAAATATAGATATTGGCCTTGATATATCGGTTTCTAAATATCGATATGAACTATCGATATATCGGACTCTGAATATCGATATGTTCGATGTTTCGATATCGATATCCCATCACTAGTCTATATAAAATCAAAATAGTGAAATTACAACACCTATAATAAATAATACAAACATTCTACAAAGAATACCAGATGAATTACAATACGAAATAATTTAAAACATGGAGTCTCGAGACGATGCTGACTCTAAAGCAAGGGAAAGTGATAGCAGCCTAGATTACATTGAAAGAATCCAAGAATTACTCAAATTAGACCACATCAAGAATAAAGTTTATAAAGTTAGAGAAAATATACATAAAATACTCCTACAGTACCAAGAAGTGTTCACACTACCTGATGACCCACTTCCCTGTACAAAACTCACAATACGTGAGATTACTCTAAACACCGACCAAGATGCTTATCCATTACCAATAATAGACGATATTTAAGATCAATTAGGACAAGCCACATTCTTTTTCGCTCTCGATATGAGCGCTGGCTTTCATCAGATCCCTATGAAAGAAGAGTGTAAAAAGTACACAGCATCTTCTACATCTCAAGGACGCTTCGAATATAACCGAATGCCCTTTGGGTTAATAAATGCACCAACAACATTCCAGAAAATGATGGGCAAAGGATTCAGAGGATTAATAGAAAAATAATGTTTCGCCTATATCGACGACATCGTGGTATTCGGATCTACTCTAGAAGAACATAACAAAACTTTAGTGAAAGTTTTCCAGCGCATCAAAGAACTTGGATTAAGATTAGAACTCGCTAAATGCGAATACCTTAAACCCGAATTAGAATATCTGTGTGATTTAATAACTGAAAAAGGAGTTAAACCCAACCGTACAAAAACTAAAGCAGTACAAAATTTCGAAAATCCAACTACAGTAAAACAAGTCCAATCTTTCTTAGGTCTTGCAGGATATTACAGAAAGTTTATGACAAATTTCTCATCAATAGCTAAGCCCCTCACACTCCTTACTAGAAAACATATTTTTTTTAAATGAACAACAAAGAGTGCAGAAGCATTTAATAAACTTAAAAATGCGCTTTGCACAGCGCCCGTCTTAAAGTTCCCAAAATTTAAAGAACAATTAACACTCACAACGGATGCCTCGAATCTAGGATTAGAAGCACTTTTATCCCAGAATGAACACCCGTGCCTATTTATATCTCGAACATTAAACCACGCAGAACAAAACTGTAGTACGTTTGAAAAAGAACTTCTAGCAATAATATGGGCAGTTAAACGCCTCAGACAATACCTTTTCGGAAACAAGTTTAAAATTCAAACAGACCATAAAGCGCTTGTATGGTTACATAACTGTAAAGACCCTAGTTCAAAACTCTTAAGGAGAAGAATCAAATTGGAAGAATACAAGTATGAGATCCAATATGTAAAAGGAAAAGAAAACAAAGCAGCAGACTGCTTATCTAGATTATTTCCAATCAACCAAAAAAAACCTTTCAGAACAAGCATTATAGGATATTAATCTTCAAGAAACTATAGAAAACGAACTCCCTGATACAGAGTTATTTGATACATCTATTAACCAGGATTCAAGCACACCAGAACCAGTAGCAACCAACAAACGAACCAAGACTAATGAATTCACACTGAAAGAAGAGCATAAGATTAAAATCCCCCGAAGAAGAAAAAGAGAAATTTCGGTAAAACCTCAGAACCAACACCGGGAACCTCTGAGCCAAAGCCGGAGGAACAAAGAGAACTCTCGGATGATAAATTGTATCAAGACTTCACAGAATGGAGAATATATCCAACTTCAGGAATACTTCAAATTAAACCGAACGCTGTGAGTAAACTCTGGACCTACAGAAAGAAAGAAGAAATGCCACCTTCTAATGTGGAAGAATGGTCAAGAAAATTAGATGAGATAATCGACAAAATTAAATCTAAAAAACTGACTTTAGTAAGATTAGCCTTCGGATAGGAATGGATAACGACGTGATAAAATACGTGAAATCATGTCCGATCTACCAATTGCAAAAAACAACAAGAATCACTAACCAAGCTAGCAGTATAATCCCTGATATTCCCACCAAACATATGAAAATATTAAGCCTTCAAGACCGGCTAATGCGATACACTGTATTAATACCCCTGAAAAACCAAACCACCGAATCGATTGTCAATAACCTAATTGACCATTACATATGTATATTTAGAGCCCCTAAGACAATTTTGACAGATCAAGGTGAAAACTTTCTCTCGGAACTCATGCAACAATTTGAAGGAGCATGGAGAATTCAGCATATAAAAACAACTGCATTTCACCCCCAATATAATGGTAATAGTGAACGTATGCACACCAGATTAAAAAAACTTGATTAAAACTTCTATGGTATTGCCGAAAACAATAAAGAATGGGACGATAACCTGAAATATATTAACTTCGCAATTAACATTATAAAAAACAGTACTCTTGGAATATCACCGGTTGAAGCTACTTTCGGAAGAGAACCCAATATCCCTTCCACAATTAATCCTTCCCCAAATCTGACTTACTAGGACCCGAGCTGGAAAGGCTCTGAGAAATACTAGAAATTCTAGAAAATAATAACTTTAAAATCCTACATAATAAAAAGATTATTAGGATACACGCAGATCAATGTATGACTTATTTTTTAGATAGTGGTCGGCCTGGTAACACTTCTAACGATCCTGTCAATAGCAACGACGAGAGCTAACTACGCATTCGAAGAACTAAGAGGAAGCATTTACTTAGAAGAAGTAAAGAAAGTACACATGTTCCATGAAGAATGGAGATTAGTGATAGGAATAATCTTAACAACGAGTGAACAAAGGTTCGAAGCAATAATTTTATTGGAGACATATGCAAAACTTTATTTGGAACTCTCTCCGAATCTGATCTGCATCAAATTAACACTGAGTTCGATAAATTGTATACTGATGGTAAAAATATAGCTTCAGTTTCAACTAACCATACCAAAATCCTCAAACTTATACTAGATTCTTCCTCAACGGATTATTAAAAAATAACGGAAGGATTTGCAAAGACAAAATTGACACAAGATAATTTTGTCAATACTAAACTTATCCTGCCCCTCTCTTGGTCGATGAAATGAATGAAGACATTAATACAGCCATAGATGCCATCAATGATGGAAAACATGGAATAGCACATCCCTCAAATCTTGACACCCGCAATTTTAAGGAACACTCTAGAAGAATTTGAACAACATCACAGAACCAGATATCACTTTGATATGGAAGAAGAAAATTACCAATACATCCTCGACATTAGTTTACTTTCGGTAGCCATAATTCAGGGACTCTTTACTTATATCCTCGATATACCAGTCCTCGAGAAAGAAGAAGGATCCTTGCAAAGAATCGTCCCTATCCCAGAAAAGAAAGGTAATCTTTACCTATCCATCATTCCTGATCAGGAGCTAGTCATCAAATATAGAGATTCCTACGTCCTAACAGATATAACAGCCTATTGACCACTGTAAGACTATAGTAAGCTATTTAATTTGTAAAAGAAATCAGCCTAATCTCAAACTGTCCGAAAGTAAAACTTGTAAATCAAGCTTATTCAAAAGATATAACAAACCCAGTTGTAATTAGTCTCCGAATTTGCTTCACAAAGAAACTTTTATACCAATATCTGACAGATACATTGTAATTCCCCTGAATACATTAACCCCAGATATAAGTTGCGAACAAAACATAACATCTATATAAATAGTAAAACCCGTAAAAATAACAGGAAATAGTTTCAAATTTTATAATAATTACGACCAAATAAATCTACCAAAACAACGAACAAGACCTTAATAAATTAGAAAAGGAATTAATTCATCTACCCAAACAAATAGATAATAATAAATTAAAACAAGCTCGCTTAAGTTTAGACGACACAAAAAATACATTAAAAACCACAGCTACTTACAGACGTTTAAGTACTTGGACAGAAAGTGGACTAGAATGGTTACACTACTTAGGATATGCAGCTATAGTTCCAGGCATACGATTTATATTGTATAAGACAGGAGTTTTTAACGCAATATTGAACTTTATACAGAAAAAACTATGTATATTCTGTGTTAAAACAAAAGTAGAAACTCCGACTCATATTATAACCTACAGTACAAGTGCACCACCTTTATTAGACAATAAGGAAACTAATATTGTTATTATAACTCGAAAAGTAACATTATGAAAGTTTAGAGACTAAACTTAGTCTAAAAAGGGAGTTGTAACGGTTCACCTCTTTGGACTGTAACGGTTGACCTCTTTGGACCTCTCCCACTCACTAAATTGGGCTATATATGTAGCGCTTTGGCCCAGCGCAAGTTAGTTCTAATCCCAAACATGTACTCAGAGCATATACATTTTAAATAAAAATTAGTCGAGTACCATTTCGTAACTCGACTCCTTTTAAAAAATACTGATTCAAGTTATTCGGCATTACAAATTAATAAAGTAAAAAAATTGTGCTTGGTGACAAAGATACGATTTGAAAGTTATTCTGGCATTTATTATGATTCATCTGGAAAAGATTCAGGCCAAATAATTTGTTGTGATTCAAGACAAAATGCGTTATAAAATCATGAAAACCTGCCATTGCATAATTGACTGAATTAAATGTAAATTTTTATTAAAACGTTTCAGATCTATGCAAATCACAGCCAAGTTACTCTGGTTTTATAATTAATCAAGTTATGAGAAAAAAGATTATAGAATACAAATAATGAAATAAACGACAGAACCTTTAAATAATGTTGATAAATAATTTTAAAATGAGTGAAAACCTTAAACTTTTACATGGAATTAAATATAAATTGTCAATTTAACACTACAGAGAAGTATAAGAATTACTTCAATTGGACCTTAATTATGCAAAAAATAATAAGATATTTTATGATTTAAAAATATACGTAGCACAAATTTATACACCGAAGTATTCGAACTTTCAATTTAATATTTTT